>NW_013682521.1:0-2650 GCF_000517525.1 Limulus polyphemus | reverse complement strand
TTGTGTACATAAATTGTACAAAATATGGTATATAACAACAGTAATATGTTTTATGTCACATTCTTGTGTATCATACCACTATAAGCTATGTCACATTCTTGTGTATTGTACCACGGTTAGCTATATAACATTCTTTGTTATGTTTTTGTGTATGTAGGAGTTGAAGGATTCAGATCCCCGATAGCATTTAGTACAAAATACTTAGTCAATAACAACAAGTCTGTTTATTTATGTAGACAGTTCAAATTATAGTCCATAAAAATAATAATATCTTAATTTATGTAGACAGTTCAAATTATAGTCTATAAAAATATTAATATCTTAATTTATGTAGACAGTTCAAATTATAGACTATAAAAATATTAATATCTTAATTTATGTAGACAGTTCAAATTATAGTCTATAAAAATATTAATATCTTTAATTTATGTAGACAGTCCAAATTATAGTCTATAAAAATATTAATATCTTAATTTATGTAGACAGTTCAAATTATAGTCTATAAAAATATTAATATTTTAATTTATTAGACAGTCCAAATTATAGTCTATAAAAATATTAATATCTTATTTTATGTAGACAGTTCAAATTATAGACTATAAAAATATTAATATCTTAATTTATATAGACAGTCCAAATTATAGTCTATAAAAATATTAATCTGTTTATTTAAGTAGAGAGTACAAAATATGGTATATAACAACAGTAATATGTTTATTTACTATATAACATTCTTGTGTATCGTACCATGGCTAGCCTTATAGTGGTACGATACACAAGAATGTGACATAGCTTATAGTGGTATGATACACAAGAATGTGACATAGCTTATAGTGGTACGATACACAAGAATGTGACATAACTTATAGTGGTACAATACACAAGAATGTGACATAGCTTATAGTGGTAGGACACACAAGAATGTGACATAGCTAACCGTGGTACGATACACAAGAATGTGACGTAGCTAACTGTTGTACGAAACACAAGAATGTTATATAGCTAACCGTGGTACGATACACAAGAATGTTATATAGCTAACCGTAGTACGATACACAAGAATGTGACATAGCTAACCGTGGTACGATACACAAGAATGTGACATAGCTTATAGTGGTATGATACACAAGAATGTGACATAGCTAACCGTAGTACGAAACACAAGAATGTTATATAGCTAACCGTAGTACGATACACAAGAATGTGACGTAGCTAACTGGTACGAAACACAAGAATGTTATATAGCTAACCGTAGTACGAAACACAAGAATGTTATATAGCTAACCGTAGTACGAAACACAAGAATGTTATATAGCTAACCGTAGTACGATACACAAGAATGTGACGTAGCTAACTGAGGTACGAAACACAAGAATGTTATATAGCTAACCGTAGTACGATACACAAGAATGTTATATAGTTTAACGTGGTACGAACAACAAGAATGTTATATAGTTTAACGTGGTACGAACAACAAGAATGTTATATAGTTTAACGTGGTACGATACACAAGAATGTTATATAGTTTAACGTAATACGAACAACAAGAATGTTATATAGTTTAACGTGGTACGATACACAAGAATGTTATATAGTTTAACGTAATACGACTTTGTATCACGTTAAACTATATAACATTCTTGTGTATCGTACCACGTTAAACTATATAACATTCTTGTGTATCGTACCACGTTAAACTATATAACATTCTTGTTGTTCGTATTACGTTAAACTATATAACATTCTTGTTGTTCGTATCACGTTAAACTATATAACATTCTTGTGTATCGTACCACGTTAAACTATATAACATTCTTGTGTATCGTACCACGTTAAACTATATAACATTCTTGTTGTAACAAGAAGTTGACATATCTTACATATATTTTTAATCGAGAAGTACTTATTGTATCAAAACCATAATATCCAACACCAAAATTATTTAGGTACAAAGAACTTAAAGCATGTTTAGTTGTGAAACTTATTTTCCTAACGGCAATTTATTATAAAATACTGTTTTTATTTTCACTGTAAACACCTTCTTTATCTGCACAATTAGGGTTAGGAAAACGAAACACAACCATCGAAACTTCTCTGTGTTCTACTGGAAGTCTACAATATAAACTGGGTCTTCGTAACATAATATAACGAGTGCTAAATAGATGTTTCTAGTGAAAATTGACTCCTTCTGATTGGTTAAGGTCTTGATAGAATGAAGAATTTCGATTAAAACATCAGAGAGGCATATTATACTACATAAACAGATAGCATCTCTCCCCAGTCACGAACTGACAGTCTATTATCAATAACACAAGTCGACTTGGATCACCGATTTATTAGATATTAGTAATGACTCCGTGTTACTTGGCGATCTGCTCCTCAAATTTATACCCATCATTTCCATATTATAAAAACAATGACTTTCTGAACGATAAATAGCTACTTGTACCTCTCTCGTCAGAATTTTCTTATTGAGTAGGTCGCCTTCGAATCTAATTACCATAAAATCTGCAACAGTCCCATGTTTGTATTGATCGTAGAGAGACAGCATAGTTTACTTTTCCGACTTTTGCAAGTATTAAAAATCGAAATACAATAAATATCATCGTCATATTTTATTAAAGTTGTGTAAGGTTATGTTATCAAGTTA
>NW_013682520.1:1616-3300 GCF_000517525.1 Limulus polyphemus | reverse complement strand
AAATTGGAAACAATAACTAGTATCGTTCTAAGACTCACTGTTGACGTTATTGTGCAGCCAATGTGTTAATTAACTCGTCTATTTACCAAATATCTACATGTGTTTCCTTAAGTCCGAGTGTATTAAATAGGAAACAATAACTAGTACCGTTCTAAAGTCAACAGTGGGTCTTCTGCAGCCATGTGTTAATTAACTCATATATTTACAACATATCTACATGTGTTTTTTAAGTCACAGTGGATTAAATAGGACCCAATAACTAGTATTGTACTATGAGCCACTGTAGACTTTAGTCTGCAGTCAATGTGTTAATTAACTCATCTATTTACAACATATCTACATGTGTTTTTAAGTCCGAATGGATTAAAAAGGCCCCAATAACCAGTATCGTTCCATGACCAACGGTTGACTTTAGTCTGCAGCGAAAATGTTAATTAACTCATATATTTACAACATATCTACATGTGTTTCCTTTAGTCCGAGAGGATTATATAGGACCCAATAGCTAGTATCGTTCTATGAGCCACTGTTGACTTTAGTCTGCAGCCAAAATGTTCATTAACTTATATATTTATAACATATCTACATGTGTTTCCCTAAGTCCGAGTGGATTAAATAGGACCCAATAGGTAGTATCGTTCTATGACCCACTGATGACTTTATTCTGCAGCCAATGTGTTAATTAACTCATCTATTTACAACATATCTACGTGTGTTCCATAAGTCCGACTGGATCAAATACGTCCTAATAACTAGTATCGTTCTGTGACCCACTGTTAACTTTAGTCAGCAGCCAAAGTGTTAATTAACTCATCTATTTACAATATATCTACATGTGTTTCCATAATTCCGACTGGATTAAATACAACCCAATTGCTAGTATCGTTCTACAACTCACTGTTGAATTAGTCTGCAGTCAATGTGTTAATTAACTCATCTATTTACAACATATCTACATGTGTTTTTAAGTCAGAGTGGATTAAATAGGAACCAATTGCTTGTATCGTTCTACGACCCACTGTAGACTTTAGTCTGCAGTCAATGTTTTAAGTAACTCATCAATTTACAACATATAAAATTGTGTTTTTTAAGACCGAATGGATTAAATAGGCACCTATAACTAGTATCGTTCTATGACCCACTGTAGACTTTATTCTGCAGTCAATGTGTTAATTAACTCATCTATTTACAACATATCTACATGTGTTTTATAAGGCCGAATGGATTAAAAGGCCCCAATAACTAGTATCGTTCTATGACCCACGGTTGACTTTAGTCTTCAGCCAAAATGTTAATTAACTCATATATTTACAACATATCTACATGTGTTTCCTTAAGTACAAGTGGATTAAATAGGACCCAATAGCTAGTATATTTCTATGACCCACTGATGACTTAAATCACCAGCCAATGTGTTAATTAACTCATCTATTTACAACATATCTACATGTGTTTTTTAAGTCCGAGTGGATTAAATAGGACCCAATAACTAGTATTGTTCTATGACCCACTGTTGACTTTAGTCTGCAGTCGTGTTAATTAACTCATCTATTTACAACATATCTACATGTGTTTTTTAAGTCCGAGTGGATTAAATAGGACCCAATAACTAGTATTGTTCTATGACCCACTGTTGACTTTAGTCTGCAGTCGTGTTAATTAACTCATCTATTTACAACATATC
>NW_013682520.1:0-967 GCF_000517525.1 Limulus polyphemus | reverse complement strand
CTAGTATCGTTCTATGACCCACTGTTGACTTTAGTCTGCAGTCGTGTTAATTAACTCATCTATTTACAACATATCTACATGTGTTTTTTAAGTACGAGTGAATTAAATAGGACCCAATAGCTAGTATAGTACTATGACCCACTGTTGACTTTAGTCTGCAGTCGTGTTAATTAACTCATCTATTTACAAAATATCTACATGTGTTTTTTAAGTCCGAGTGGATTAAATAGGACCCAATAACTAGTATTGTTCTATGACCCACTGTTGACTTTTTCTGCAGCCAAAATGTTAACCAACTCATATATTTACAACATATCTACATGTGTTTACTTAAGTCCGAGTGGATTATATAGGACCCAGTAGCTAATATCGTTCTATGAGCCACTGTTGACTTTAGTCTGCAGCCAAAATGTTGATTAACTTATATATATACAACATATCTACATGTGTTTCCTTAAGTCCGAGTGGATTAAATAGGACACAATAGCTAGTATCGTTCTATGACCCACTGATGACTTTATTCTGCAGCCAATGTGTTAATTAACTCATCCATTTACAACATATCGACATGTGTTTCCTTATGTCCGAGTGGATTAAGTAGGAAACAATAACTAGTATCGTTCTTTGACCCACTGCTGACTTTATTCTGAAGCCAATGTGTTAATTAACTCATATATTTACAACATATCTACATGTGTTTTTTAAGTCCGAGTGCATTAAATAGGTCCCAATAACTAGTAACATTCTGTGACCCACTGTTGACTTTGGTTTGCAGGCAATGTGTTAATTAACTCATATATTTACAAAAAATCTACATGGGTTTCCTTAAGTCCGACTGGATTAAATAGGACACAATTGCTATTATCGTTCTACGACTCACTGTTGACTTTAGTCTGCAGTCAATGTGTTAATTAACTCATCTATTTACAACATATCTACATGTGTTTTTTAAGTCACACATGTGTTT
>NW_013682519.1:0-2651 GCF_000517525.1 Limulus polyphemus | reverse complement strand
GTTAGTGACAGCAACACATAGATAATTGTGAGTGACAGCAACACAAGGATAATTGTGAGTTACAGCAACACAAGGATAATTGTTAGTGACAGCAACACAAGGATAACTGTTAGTGAGAGCAGCGCAAGGATAATTGTTAGTGACAGCAACACAAGGATAATTGTTAGTGACAGCAACACAAGGATAATTGTTAGTGACAGCAACACAAGGATAATTGTTAGTGACAGCAACACAAGGATAATTGTGAGTGACAGCAACACAAGGATAATTGTTAGTGACAGCAACACAAGGATAATTGGCATTACGTTAAGCATGCATTGAAAGGTACTTGAGATATTTATCACAATTTGAAACGTATGTCATTTCTTCAGCCTATAGTAGAATGTCACCGAGTTGATAGGCATGTGAAATGTTACCGAATTACTTAGCATGTCTGAATTGATTATCACAATCTGAAATGTTTTAGTTCTTCGACATAAAGTGGAATTTCACTGATTCATTTAGTACCTACTGAGCTAAAATTTAGATCAAAGATTCTAAGCAACAACTAAAACAAAAAATAGTTTTCCTGTTCGTATAGAAATGCTATTGAATCTATAACGCTTGTGAAAATGTTGGGATTTCACATACTTACGGTAAATTGCCATTGAGTCTCTGAATGTTTTGGGAAATGTCACCAAGTCTCTCGCGTATGATAAAATATGATCAAGTCTCCAAGTATTTGGGGAAACGTCACCATTCGGTAAAATATCTTTGATTACGTTCCTCAATGAATTGAAAAATGAAACTGATTTATACAACGCATTACAAAATATCTGTGAACCATTCAGTAAATGGTAAAATGTCTCAACTCTCACCATGTTGTGTTTCATCACCGAATAACTAGGTGCATTATGAAATGGCAGTGAGTTTAACTTTTAAAAAAACGCCACTGGTCTCCAGATTCTGTTGTAGACTTACTGATTTACTGTACACTGAGTAATACATTAATGCTGAGTGTTCAGCTAATATGCACTGAATCGCAGTTCTTTGCTTGTCATATATTTATGCGATTGCTTACTGTACTCTCTCTGGATGTAATAATTTAGATATCTATGCTGAGATTTTTACAGTCTATTGAAACTACTCTATCCTAAACTTACTATGATTATTTACTATATTCAGACAATTAAGAAACGTATTTTGTGCTACTTACGTTGAGTAGGTTAATGGATTTTCTAAATTCATCTGGTCTCAGCTTACTGCGAGATAGATAGTTCACCAAGGTAAACTCCAACAAAGCACCGAAAACCATTACTGAGCACACGCCAATCCAGACATCAATAGCTTTTATGTAAGAAACTGGGGGAAGCTGGGTCCTCACCCCTGCAGCTAGAGTTGTGATAGTCAGTAGAGTTGTCACTCCAAGCGTGGTTCTCGCTGGAACCGCGTCAACACTCAACCAAAAAGACACCCAGGAAATTAGAACCACTAAGAATGTTGGAAGGTAGGTTTGGAGTAAGTGAAAGCCGTTTTGTCTCTTGAAAACAATGGTAGCACGTAGACAGCTATAAGTACCTGTAAGTAAGCCCGAAACAAGCATTTATTATGGTCAATTTTACAGCTACAGGGTGATGTGCAGAACTTTAATAATGCTAGCTGTTAGCCGAAGGTTCCTGTAGTTATGTATTAAACTGAAATAATTTAAGACTAGAATTTACTATGCATATAATCTAAAGAAAAATATGATAAAATCAACATTACAATCATAGCTCTATGTACATAGAAGCAATGTACTATAATCATTATTATAGTTAGTTAAATTAAAGTTTAGAAAGTTGAAGATATGAAAATAAGATCAATGTTTCAAACAATAGAAATTAAAGTCCTTTGTTAGCAATCAGAACGTTGGAATTGTAGGTTTCCCTTCTGAATAGCATAGAAATTGCGTTAACGACAGAAGAAAGGGGAGTGTGAAAAGCTCCAATGATTTGTACTTTTCCATAAAAATTATGGGGTGTTGTCTTTGATCTTAAGTGACGAAAACTGTTGGTTGAAGACTCTGAAGTAAATATTATTAAACTTAAATGAGTAAATTTTTTTCTCTATTAGGAATATCTTTCAAAGACTAATGAATAGCAAATAAAAGGTTGGAAAGGCTTAATTTGACTTCGTTTTAATGCTTTCTTCACCAATTTTTGAAACTTCTTACTTCGTGTTATTGTCAGACTACTAATATGATGAACTGACCGTGGATTTTAATATTCGTGAAAGGCTCAATTTAGATTTAATATAAATGGTTTTAGAAGGAAGATTTTTTTCTTTCATTTATCATAACGTGAGCTTCAACTTAATTCTAGCAATTATATTTCATCTACAACCAAAATGCTACTTCGACTCTCATTTTGCATAATAGCTTCATTTTGAGAGTACTTACTTATTATAAGGATTCTTTTATTATAAGCAACAGCTTTTACAATGAAGAAAACTATTTTTAAAACAAGTATTGTTTTAAAACATTTTTTTCTTACTCTAAAGCAAGCTGTTACTTGTAATAAAAAACAATTCTGCAAGGTCTGTAGTGGTGGGATGTTTTGAATAACGTAAAAGAATATTGGCCTTATAACAAATCGCTTAATCTGTACAAGCTCCTTATCTTTTCTTTGTTATTC
>NW_013682518.1:3024-3613 GCF_000517525.1 Limulus polyphemus | reverse complement strand
TTCTTCAATGGTGGCTTCTTCAGGTGGCACGCCTTCAGCAGCGTCATTTGTTCTGTTTTCTACTTCGTCCCAACTGAAATGTCCTGGACCGTGATAACGCCAAAGCCTGTTGGCATGCACCACTTTTGGTTTACCTCGCCAACCACATTTTACCCGGAAAGTAACGTCTGAGAGACGATCCACTATGTCATATGGGCCTTCCCATGGAGAAGATAACTTAGGAGACTTCCCTTTGGTCTTCCTGGGATTATACAACCACACCTTGTCTCCTGGTCCAAAGTTGACTTCAGTAGATCTCTTATCATAAGTTAACTTCATCGAATCAGCAGACGTTTTCAAGTTTGAATGCACTTGATGGTGGATATCATCCATCCTTTCCGATAACACTTTCACAAACTCCGACACATTCTCAGGCAATTCTTCATAATGTAGGCGTCCTGTTAACAGATCTACTGGCAACCGAAGTTCCCGACCAAACATCAACTTTGCTGGAGTGTATCCAGTGGTTTCATGCTCTGCTGTCCTATAGGCCATCAATAGTGGAGAGAGTAGACATCCCAGTCATCTTGGCAGCTATTACAAAACTTTG
>NW_013682518.1:0-2063 GCF_000517525.1 Limulus polyphemus | reverse complement strand
CAATATGTCTCTCTCTGACAGCAGTTCAATTACTCATTACCTACACACACATTACCGCGTCACGTTGTCACCCTCTTATATATACCAGACTACCCTATCTAGTAAATGCTAGGGCATTCGTGAAGGAACAAGATAGTTCTAGAAACTAGAGGGCGTGAGAATAGTCACGTGATCTCGATGACGCAACAGTTGGTTCTGAAGACTATTGTTAGCGGGCAAAGTTCCAAACGCTGTGAAAACACAGAGGAACTGTTTAGAAAGATGTTCCCAGATAGTAAAATTGCATCCAAGTTCTATTGTGGAGAGAAAAAATGTGCCCATATGGCTTCATTTGGATTGGCCCCATATATCAAGTCAAATTTGAATCAAAAGCTTTGAAAAGATAAAGACTTCGTGCTCTTGTATGACGAATCCTTAAATGACAAAAACCGAAAGGACCAACTTGATGTGCATCTTCGGTACGTTGACTTGAAACAAAATTTTATGATGACTAGATTTCTTCATTCGGCAATTCTCAGCCACACACACGAGAGTCGTATTAGACGTCCATATAGTGGTGGAAGTAAACAAACATGACCTTTACCCAATTTTGACAAGCTCATATAATGTGTTGATGAGATTGACCTGTCAACAACACCAAGGGCGTGTTGCTATGGGCACAATGCTAGGTGACACTAGATAGCACATTACTAACATTTATCTTTTTCATTCGATTTATAATCAATTATCATGGATACTTTCTGGGATACTGTCGATAATAATAATTCGTGAAATTCTCAATAGTTGTTGATACTATAGGCTATTATGTCCTGCTTTTAAGTTTCTACTTTCTGTTTTGAAACTAGAAATCACATTTTTTGTTCAAATATAACTCACCAATATTTATACAAATATTCTCACTATACTTTAACTCTGACAATGAAGAAAGGATTTTGTATGTCATTAAAACAAATTTATCTATTCATGCACTTTACATAACAATATATAAATCACATATTTGGAGTTTAAATATAAATTGCCAAGATCTATACAAAATTATAACTTCTTGAAAATGTAATGGTTTAGACATGTAAAGAAATAATGCAGCCAAGGGGGGAAGTGTAGAGAAGCAGTACCATAGTCAATAAGGTAGTTCCTTCCTATAGTAGGGTTTTAATCACATAGTACTCTTTGAAGGGTTTCAGAGATGCAAAAACCAATTATCATCATTCTATGCGAAACGAAAAAACGTATGAGACTCTTGAATTATGGAAACATCAGAACACATGCAATTAGACTGATAACATTTCTTTATCGACCCTTTACTACTGATTCAAGTGAGACCATAAGTAACAGTATCTAGACTGTACATGCGGATTTCCCTTTTCATCTTTGATAAGTCATCTTGTAAGTTAACTATGAATGTTTAGCAACAAACTTAAACAATTAATCTAAGGTTGTAATCCCCTTTCTAATACTTGAAATTTTGTTATTAGGCATTAGAAACATTCAGTTCATGGTTTAATTGAATAGAAAGGTATTCAGGAATTGTACACTAACTTATATCTACTTGTATGAAAGTTAATTTAATCTTGACAATTCAGTATTGTATAGTCCATTCATGTCTCATTTTATATCATTCCTAAAATATCTGTTTTGAAACACAAAAATAGTCGATAAACTAATTTTCTGACTCTACAAACTGAAAACTTACATTATAAATCTCATTAAATAATATGCAGAAATCAAATATTTCGTCACGGACTTTTTATATCGTTATCCTAAAAACAGTCAGTTAAATAAGAGATGCACCAGATGTTTTTGATTTACTATTACAGGATGTCACTACCAGGATTAGAAATCAGCTAAATTGTGTGTTCCTTAGGATTTGCCAAAGTCAAAAAGTTCTCTCTAATAACATGATGTAGTGGCAAACAATAAGTAATAAGGCCAAAAGTTATATTGTCCAAAATTACAGCATGAAGTGGATAGTGAATTCATTTATGAATTTCAAGTATATGATATTGTTGCGTCATCGAGATCATGTGATTCTCACGCTCTCTCCTTTCTTGAATTATCCCGTA
>NW_013682517.1:0-2653 GCF_000517525.1 Limulus polyphemus | reverse complement strand
TGTGAACTATGGACTCGATCACAGCTTTAGGTGTGAACTATGGCCATAATACACAGCTTTAGGTGTGAACGATGACCACAATACACAATTTTAGGTGTGAACTATAGCTGCAATACATAGCTTTAGGTGTGAACTATGGCTGAAATACACAGCTTTAGGTGTGAAGTATGGCCACAATACACAATTTTAGGGGGGAACTATGGCTACAATACACCACTTTAGGTGTGAACTATGGCCACAATACACAACTTTAGGTGTGAACTATGGACTCAATCACAGCTTTAGGTGTGAACTGTGGCTACAATACACACATTATATACTCACGTGAGGTTTGACGTGAAACGTAAAATTACGTGAGGTGTAGCGTGAAACATATAATCTCACATGTGGTATAACTTATGTTATGTGGTATGTTACCAGGTGTTCCCTGAGCCACACTGGAACATAAGGTTCATACAAACTGTCGTCCTCGACTAAAAATTTGCCCGTTTTGGTGGATATAAAGTTAATTTGTTTTCATGACTCACTGGTTGTTTTGAAGATATACAAATCTGAGTACAAGACGTCTGTGTTTGGAACAGCGACATGCATTCTGTCATTATTATAAATGTACTTTCCTTTTCAGTAATTAACTGTATTACCTTTATAGCTTCTGCTGGAGTAGGACCAAAACAAGATTGTTCGTTGAAGAATAATTGTAGGTATTTTTCTTTGACCCACTGGATCCTCCGGTCACACATTTGTTGCTGTCTTCTATGAAGGGCCACGATTTGCGATAATCCACGAGCCCAAATTTCGGCAACCATAGGGGGCGCTATAAATTCGACAGAGCGGTTATCGGACAAACTGGCCCCGAAGATGAGTTTGAGACAACAACTGTCAGCATCCATTTCCTCCAGACCGTGTCGTCGTGATACTGTCGTTGCCACGTCGACAGCACCTTCTCCGAGGCGTATCTCTTTAATGCACTGAAGTTCGAGATATCCCTCTTCGAGGCCGTTAAATACGATGTCGTTGTTTTCATTCTTCAGAACCACACCAGGTGGCACCAACTCCTCAATATTCGTGGTCAGGGAATAATCCTGGTAGTTGCTTCCCTTTAAAGCGCTCCAGCCAGTCTTGCTCCAAGTGAGAGTAGCGTTGCTCCTCTCCAGCTTGAGAAAACAGAGGGAAGACCTGGATCCATCTTCCTCCCAATGAACCACAGTAGTGCCGTGATGCATGCACTGGAGACCGTGTAAATCTATGTCTGACGACCGGATCGGAAGAAAACTGATCCCATGGTCATTGCTCAAAGGTTGAATAGCACGGTACGCGTTAATATCAATCTTGTGTCGAATATTGTTAACTTGTCTTATGAGTTGTGTACAAACAATATTGTTACGTGGTTGATTTGTTGTCTAGAAATAGTGTTGTTAACTGTCTTATGAGTTGTGTACAAACATTATTGTTACGTAGTTGATTTGTTGTCTAGAAATAGTGTTGTTAACTGTCTTATGAGTTGTGTACAAACATTATTGTTACGTGGTTGATTTGTTGTCTAGAAATAGTGTTGTTAACTGTCTTATGAGTTGTGTACAAACATTATTGTTACGTAGTTGATTTGTTGTCTAGAAATAGTGTTGTTAACTGTCTTATGAGTTGTGTACAAACATTATTGTTACGTGGTTGATTTGTTGTCTAGAAATAGTGTTGTTAACTATCTTAATAATTATCAGAGTAACCCAACCCAAACTTTGCCAACAGGTGTTTGGTGGAAGAAAATGGACTCTCGAATCCTTAGGTGGAAGTAGCTCTTCCATGGACGTTTCGTTATCCACTTTTAAGAGAGCGTCCAGTTTTGCTGTAAGCACTGGCAGAATGAGGAAGAAAAAGACTTCCACGTCATTATCTGCTTTACGCGTGAGTAAGATCAGGTCACTTTAACAAGTATCACAGCTCATACTTCATGCAAAGTATTGTACGTAGAATATAATTACAGTTTATCAATATCTAAAGACAGTTTTGAACTAAGAATCTAGATAGTGTTGTACGTAGAATATAATTTCTTACATCTATTCAAAGTTCCATATACATATATGATTTCGGTAGAAACTGTATATATTAACTCCATATTCAGGTCAACAGTTCTATATATGCCTGATCTGTAATTTCAAAATTAAACATTGCAGTTAATACACAGTACATTGTATCTTGTTTGCAACTGTGATGTAAGTAAAGTGTTTCTGTTACTTAAGGATGGGAGTCCGAAATCCCAAACTAGTGATGACCTTGGAAGGTCTGACGTACCGTTACGTGAGAAGAGTCCATTAGCTAAAGAACGGCGTGCAGGGGTTAAGTCGAGTCCACCGCTCAGAAGTCAGAGCGACCAGAGCACGGATTACAGAGGAAACGGTACTCATCAGATCGGCAGACCACCATCTTCTGTTTCCTGTGACAACATCAACAGATTGGCGTTCTGCACTCCAGTAATCAGTACTTCGGCTCTGACGACCAACTACAGGTAAGTTGATGTTTTAATATTAAGTCATGGTTTACTCCGGTACTCTCAAGAACCAACTATGAGTAAGTTGATGTTTTAGTATTAAGACATGGTTTACTCTAGTACTCTCAAGAACCAAGTACAGGTAAGTTGATGTTTTAGTATTAAGTC
>NW_013682516.1:0-2653 GCF_000517525.1 Limulus polyphemus | reverse complement strand
GTATGGTTGTGATAATCCTGTGTTTAACTAATGATAAGTATTCCATGTAACAAAACATTTCTATTTCCCTGTCTTCCCTTGCTTCTTTTTTCATGTATGGTTGTGATAATCCTGTATTTATTATTATTGTTTGTTGTATTTATTGAACATCCTTTGTTTATCTAATGCTAGGTATTTATCACAACCAGGATGTGGCTGTCAGTATGTGTGACAGTGTATAGAACAAATAGACTACAGGTTTAAACGATTAACAAGTGCCCATAAACATAGAGCATACTGGCTTTATACACTTCAGAACAATTCCAAACCTGTTTTGTGGTTTAACCAATAAATTAAAGTGTAACGACATAGCCACCCTTTCAGCACTAGAAAAATGGGAAGTTTAGCGTGTATTCTGTACAGTAAATGAGGAAACTGGTATTGGACTGCTTTATCTGAAGACTGAAAAGCAGATCTGCTTGAGAAATGGAAGACAGTGAGATGTTATCCTTTAAATGTGGAGTTTGAGAGATGGAAGACAGTGAGATGTTACCCTTTAAATCTGGAGATTGAGAAATGGAAGACAGTGAGATATTACCCTTTAAATCTGGAGTTTGAGAAATGGACGACAGTAAGATATTACCCTTTAAATCTGGAGTTTGAGAGATGGACGACAGTAAGATATTACCCTTTAAATCTGGAGTTTGAGAAATGGACGACAGTAAGATATTACCCTTTAAATCTGGAGTTTGAGAGATGGACGACAGTAAGATATTACCCTTTAAATCTGGAGTTTGAGAAATGGACGACAGTAAGATATTACCCTTTAAATCTGGAGTTTGAGAGATGGACGACAGTAAGATATTACCCTTTAAATCTGGAGATCTTTCTACTATACTGATTTGTAGTTTTCCATTTGTCACTAAATCAGATTGGAGCCACCAGCATTTGATGTTTCAGATTGACTCTGTGTGATTATTCTCTGCTAGTATCAACACTGGGAATCCACCATCAGAGCATGTGCAGTAACTGAAATACTTTATCCCTGAAAATACTAAAACACAATGTAACTGTCTGTTCAGAAATAACACAATCAAAAAAGGAATGGACATTAGAAATAAATAAATGTGGCTCGGATAGCACTGGTAAAGAGAAATACTTGTAAACGTTATCAGTTCTACATAACTTAGATCAGTGTATACCACATGAAAGTAAGAAACACTACAATAATACAAGAATATCCAAAACAATGATATCTACATCACAATAAAATAGTGATTTGTGTTAAATCTTTTGTTTTGTGTAGATGGATAAAGATGACGAGCATTGCTATTGTGGGACCACTTCTGGGGACATTTTAAAAATTTCAGTACTTTATCAGTAAGTAAGAAACAATACAAGAATATCCAAAACAATGATATCTACATCACAATAAAATAGCGATTTGTGTTAAATCTTTTGTTTTGTGTAGATGGATAAAGATGACGAGCATTGCTATTGTGGGACCACTTCTGGGGACATTTTAAAAATTAGAATACGAATAGAAAAGGGAGAAACTGGCATCGTCACTGTTTGTCCTGTTTTATCGTCTTGTCTCACGAGGAAAGTTTCAAAGAAGAAGAAGGATGAACCTCTTTGTTTCAGTAAAGGTCTGTTTATCATCTTGTGAACATTGATGTCTTTCAACAGTAAGAAAATCTGAACAATGTTTAAGATCTGGCTCAGGAATAATTCTATCTTAAAATATGTGTATGGTTTTGAAAATTCAACTAGTTAATATTGAACTGACTGATAAATTTCAAAATCTACTGTAAAAATAAATGTATATCAATTTTGAGGTAAGTAATTATTAAACTGAAGCCTTGAAGTTTAATTTATCTAATTATCAACAAGATTCAGTCGAGACTACTAGAAATTAAGGTAACAATTATAAGTATATAAAGCTTGAAGAAATCCTTATGTACATGTGATATGCCTAAACGGTTCCCTGCTTGTTGCCTTGCACATACTTTGGCCATAATGAGTAATGTCCTTATGTACATGTGATATGCCTAAACGGTTCCCTGCTTGTTGCCTTGCACATACTCTGGCCATAATGAGTAATGTCCTTATGTACATGTGATATGTCTGAACGGTTCCAGACAGAACATTAGAGAAGTTACGTTGATCCCACATACCCTGCTTGTTGCCTTGCACATACTCTGGCCATAATGAGTAATGTCCTTATGTACATGTGATATGTCTAAACGGTTCCAGACAGAACATTAGATAAGTTACGTTGATCCCACATACCCTGCTTGTTGCCTTGCACATACTCTGGCCATAATGAGTAATGTGTTCCATTATTTAGGTGTAACAGCCTTAACTCTTCTTAAAAGTGGAGAAATGATTGTGGGTACCGGCGATGGAACCGTATGTCGAGTCATAGAGAAGGAAATGGACACCCCCAGTAACCTGTACAACGTCACGGCATCTTCATTACCCAAAACCACAACGACTAAAGGAAAAGGTGAAATACGACTTTCAGAAGTAAAGTAAGTGATTTCTTGATGCTTCAATATTTTAAGGTTTATTGTTGATTAACTGCTTTGTTATGACTGACTGAAATTAACTTTTATAAATATTTCAGAAAAACATCGGTCCTTGGAAATGTCACATCCATTACACCAAGGGG
>NW_013682515.1:0-2654 GCF_000517525.1 Limulus polyphemus | reverse complement strand
GGGGTTGTAATACAGTATCTAGACTGTCACTAAAAGTGGGGTTGTAGCACAGTATCTAGACTGTCACTAAGAGTAGGGGTAGCAACGCGGTATCTAGCCTGGCACTAAAGTGGGGGTTAGCAACACAGAATCTAGCCTGTCACTAAAAGTGGGGTACTAACAAATTATCTAGCTTGTCACTAAAAGTGGGGGTGGTAACGCTGTATGTAGCTTGTTACTAAAAGTGGGAGTAGCAACACAGAATCTAGCCTGTCACTAAAAGTAGGGTACTAACAAATTATCTAGCTTGTCACTAAAAGTGGGGGTAGCAACGCGGTATCTAGCCTGGCACTAAAAGTGGGGTACTAACAAATTTTCTAGCCTGTTACTAAATGTGGGAGGTAGCAACACAGAATCTAGCCTGTCACTAAAAGTGGGGTACTAACAAATTATCTAGCCTGTCATTAAAAGTGGGGTAGCAACACAGAATCTAGCCTGTCACTAAAAGTGGGGTACTAACAAATTATCTAGCTTGTCACTAGAAGTAGGGGTAGTAACGCGGTATGTAGCTTGTCACTAGAAGTAAGGGTAGTAACGCGGTATGTAGTTTGTCACTAAAAGTGGGGGTAGTAACACAATATCTACAATTCAAACTTCACCATTTTTCTTTTTAAGATTTGCTAAAACAATGTAGTAAATTTGGCTTTCAATCTTTTAACGTTTTACCTAGGTGTCGCTATTTTCTTTAACGTGTAATAAACTTGCGACCGTAAAAAATCCGATGATGATTAGTATCTATAGAGTTTTGTTTCCGATCATGATTAGTATCTATAGAGTTTTGTTTTCTTTTGTTTTAATGGAATATTTGCGTTGCTTTTCAAAATTTTAGGAAATCAGCACTCCCTCTATATTATGTGTTCATTCCCCTTTTGCCCGTTAGGGGGATTGCTGATCATACAGTAATATATATATATCACCATAACTTTATATGTGCAGTAAGATCACTCGCACTTTTATGGACTGTTGCCATTCGAACTAATGGCCACGGATAAGAAACGGCAACCCAAGGCCTGAAAATACTGGGGCGTAAGGTCTAATTTATTCGCATGATCTGGGCAGAGTTTCAATTTTCTTACCATACAGAGTATCCTCGCCGAATCTGTGTTCTTCATCTTGGTTCTTTGAGTTTGATAGGTCATGTCTCTAACAAAGAACACTGGCAAAACGTGTATTATGTATATATTTTTCTAGTTCGTGTGTGTAATATAAAGCAACATTAATCTCCTGTTCCTTGCTAATTGTTGCTCATCACATTTAAATGTTTTGTTACTTGAAATATTAACAGATGACGTAAGTTTCTCCGTTATCATGCAGTAATCCTTTTACATGAAAAACAATAACAAGATAATAATACTTGGGTTCTCTAAAGGTTTATGAAATGGAAATATTTAACTTATGTTAATCAACTAAATTGATTTATATTTTATGATCTGTGGACATTTTCTTGAGTTAAAGTGACTTATATTGACTTTTAACGTTAATTTAAAATAAAGTTTACTAATAGTGACTTTTAAACTATATTTCAAAGGTCAATATAAGTCATTTTAGTTAAAGATAAAGTTTGAGGTTGATATAGATCACTATATTTCAAAGGTCAATATAAGTCATTTTAGTTAAAGATAAAGTTTAAGGTTGATATAGATCACTATATTTCAAAGGTCAATATAAGTCATTTTAGTTAAAGGGAGTAAATAACATATACTAGGTTTCGTTGTTCGATATAACGTAAGTAATTTCTATTGGGTTTCATTTTTCAGTAAGAAACTCGTATCAACTCAATTTGATGACATTTCTGGACTGTTAAAGTCCGTCATGATATGTTCCTTATCTTCCATCCTGTTATAGTGTGTCACAATCTCTTTGGAAGAAACTTCTTCGATTTTAAAATCAATAAAGTATTCAAGGAAGAAAATAAAAACAATATTAATGATTTATCTTTTTGTTATACAGGTGAGTTGCTAAGTTTGAATGAGTAAAGTAATTAATATTCATTTTACTTAGTGTGTGTTAGGGTTATTCAGTGTTTAACTAATCCATTAACTTCTAAACTATAAACATATCTTGCTAGGATTAGAAACTTTAAACTAATGAACCCGTTAATTATAATTCTTTTGTTGTCTTACAACCAAAGGTAAAAAAGTTGAAGGAAATGAAACGTCTCATAAGTAACGAGTAAAACGGGAAAAAATAGTGAAACGTAAAGAAATGTTTTGAAAGTCATTTTATTTTAAACTAACATTAAAGGTCGATATAAGTCACTTTAGTTAAAGATGGCGTTAAAAGTCAATATAAGTAAACTTTATTTTAAATTAACATTAAAAGTCAATAGAGGTCACTATATTTTAACGGTGAATATAAGTCATATTAATTAAACATAAAGATAAAGGTTGATATAGATCTGTGTTGAAATATGAAACCTAATAGTGGTCTTTAGTCTGTGTTGAAATATGAAACCTAGTAGGGGTTCTTTATTTTGTGTTGAAATATGAAACCTAGTAGGGGTTCTTTATTCTGTGTTGAAATATGAAACCTAATAGTGGTCTTTAGTCTGTGTTGAAATATGAAACCTAGTAGGGGTTCTTTATTTTGTGTTGAAATATGAAACCTAGTAGGAG
>NW_013682514.1:0-2655 GCF_000517525.1 Limulus polyphemus | reverse complement strand
TACTATGTGATATCTTGAAGAAATATACTTACACAGATAAAATTCTAGGTTCTTGTCTTCCAGAAATCCTTTCACAAACTCAATCACAGTTACAACTGAAATAAAAAAAAATTAATATTTTGAAAACTGTTGATCAAAATGTATCAGGCATAGAGAAAATGATACATAATCTACATTTAATCTACAAAATAATCTACATACCTTATAACTTTCATTCTTGATATCATTAACATCTGAAATAACATTGCATAACTTCTGTTCTTGATATCATTAACATCTGAAATAATATTGTATAACTTCTGTTCTTGTTGATATTATTAACATCTGAAATAATATTGTATAACTTCCATTCTTGATATCATTAACATCTGAAATAACATTGTATAACTTCTGTTCTTGTTGATATCATTAACATCTGAAATAATATTGTATAACTTCCATTCTTGATATCATTAACATCTGAAATAACATTGTATAACTTCTGTTCTTGTTGATATCATTAACATCTGAAATAACATTGTATAACTTCTGTTCTTGTTGATATCATTAACATCTGAAATAACATTGTATAACTTCCATTCTTGATATCATTAACACCTGAAATAATATTGTATAACTTCTGTTCTTGTTATCATTAACATCTGAAATAATATTGTATAACTTCTGTTCTTGATATCATTAACATCTGAAATAATATTGTATAACTTCTGTTCTTGATATCATTAACATCTGAAATAATATTGTATAACTTCTGTTCTTGTTGATATTATTAACATTTGAAATATGTAACATCCATGTATTCTGTTTTATTTTGTCATAATAGTAAATAATATGTGTTCAAAGAAGCTGGTGCAACAGAAACATTCTACAAGTGCAAGTTAATGTTTAGACAGGAACTTCGAGATATCAGAAACACTCCACAAGTACAAGTTAATGTTTAAACAGGAACTTTGAGATATCAGACACACTCTACAAGTACAAGTTATTGTTTAGACAGGAACTTTGAGATATCAGACACACTCTACAAGTACAAGTTAATGTTTAAACATGAACTTTGAGATATCAGAAACACTCTACAGTATACAAGTTAATGTTTAAACAGGAACTTTGAGATATCAGAAACACTCCACAAGTACAAGTTAATGTTTAAACAGGAACTTGGAGATATCAGAAACACTCCACAAGTACAAGTTAATGTTTAAAAAGGAACTTTGAGATATCAGAAACACTCTATAAGTACAAGTTAATGTTTAGACAGGAACTTTGAGATATCAGACACACTCTACAAGTACAAGTTATTGTTTAGACAGGAACTTTGAGATATCAGACACACTCTACAAGTACAAGTTATTGTTTAGACAGGAACTTTGAGATATCAGAAACACTCTACAAGTACAAGTTAATGTTTAGACAGGAACTTTGAGATATCAGCACTAAATAATGTACAAGTGTTGTTTGTGTACGTGCCTGCACACTTGTTGAAAGACTCCAAATAAACTTGGCACGAATCCTAATGGTCCACAGAACATGCCAGAGAGAGGCATAGGGAACCACTCATCTGGGGGACCCTGTCTGTCTGTGTGTCCACCTTCCACACTTTCAATTTTTTCACCAACCTCAAATAAACTTAAAATGCATCCTTAAAATTCCCCATGGGGGAGTCAGCCTTCAGATCTGACCCTCCCCCCTCTCTCTATGTCACTACCTAAAGGTTATTATGTTTTCCTCAAACATTGAATAGGTACATTAGCTAGAAGTAAGATAAGCAGAAAAAAACAGCAAAATAGAGAACTATGAAAAAAATTTACTTTTGTTGTGAATTCTGGATCCAATATAAAGTTCATTGTAACTTCCTGTCAGCTTCCAACAACATCAGTGTTACACACAGTTTTATAGGAAAC
Organism: Limulus polyphemus; assembly: GCF_000517525.1. Lineage (NCBI taxonomy): Eukaryota > Metazoa > Arthropoda > Merostomata > Xiphosura > Limulidae > Limulus > Limulus polyphemus. Next base: position 754 of record NW_013682514.1, on the reverse strand, counting down.
AGGTATTTACTTTGTTTGAACAGAGACATGAAATATCACATTTTCTACTTAAATAAAGTATTACTTTGTAACAGGAATTATCTTGCTATTTGTTTGCTGAATGTTTAAGGATTATTTTTTTTATCTAACATTAAAGTTATTAACAATAAGCTTCCATACAATAATAAATTAACAAACAATGATTAGTAAGTATAATGAAAATTATTTTATGTACACAATATACTATTATGTTTCAACAAAACAGTGGTCTGTCATCTTCATGTATGATATACAGCTAAACACAAAAACGTAAGGGTTTACGATACGCTTGAATTATCCTTTACAACGATGTAAACAAACGGTAAAGGCAGGTGAATGGAAGCTAGGAGAATAAACTAAAACAAAGCTGCATGATCTTATTTCGGCCACTGTCTTTAGTCAATTTTGTTACAAGTATGTGATTTATAACTTGGATGCGACTCATATTTTTTCAATGGCCCAAATTTATCGTATTAATACCAATATCATAATCAATTATACAACAAATGATGAAAAAATTTAATAACTTCAGAAAAACATAACGATCGAACTTCACAAGTACCAATCTCCAGATATCCTGTATATGTAAATCACACACAAGTACCAATCTCCAGATATTCTGTATATGTAAATCACACACAAGTACCAATCTCCAGACATCCTGTATATGTAAATTACACACAAGTACCAATCTCCAGATATCCTGTATGTAAATCACACACACAAGTACCAATCT
>NW_013682513.1:0-2656 GCF_000517525.1 Limulus polyphemus | reverse complement strand
CACACAATCCATCTAGTTTTACTTGTTCTAACATATTTGTCCTCACACAATCCATCTAGTTTTACTTGTTCTAACACATTTGTCCTCACACAAACCATCTAGTTTTACTTGTCCTCACGTATTGTTTGTAGTCCTCTCGACGCAAAGAATTTAAAAAGATCCAGTGAGAAATCAGGTAGTTTAAGTTGGAAGGGAAAAATTTAAATGCTTTTTCACAACACAGTGTTAAACTGTGACAAGTACATTTCACAAGTTTAATGTTACGATTGACATCCCTAAACCTTGAAAAAAATTAATTAAACATCACCACTGATATTGTTTGCACCATCAGTACCTAAACCAATGCAACAGCTTATATCAACATTATTCAAGCTTTAAAAAGTCTCCAATAGCATTAAATAGACTTTCACCTGTTGTAGGTATTATACCTAGGAAAGAAGCTTTGGTACACTCACATCTGTATATTCATCAATTAACAATGGATATTTTTTGTCTTTTAGTTCATCCATTAACTCGTCAACTAATGACAATGAAACACCTTTTTTTTTTTTTATTAGGCACATACACTTTGTACGATGTAGTTTTCAAGAGTGCTTCCTTTACCATAACTTGCTGTTAATTCTGTTTACGAATTGTTGAGACACTATACATTATTTTAGTTCCCTACTTGGGTTAACTGTACTTCTCTTGAAAGAGTCGGTTAGTTTCCCTCTATTGGTCAATAAGAGTCGGTTAGTTTCCCTCTATTGGTCAATAAGAGTCGGTTAGTTTCCCTCTATTGGTCAATACATTTTTTCTATACTTTCTTTGTTGTTTTGCCACTTAAATAGCTGCACCCATTCCTTATTGTAATTTCTGGTTGCATTATAAGAATTTACCCGTCTTGTTGAAAGGTATCTTTTTTTTTTCAGATCTCTGAAACATATTCCAGAAGAACGTTTGCCAAACTTTTCTGCACGTGGACACGCGAGACTGACAAACTACGATGACGGTACTGCACTCGTGCAGCAGAGGCGGGCAGTCTCGACCAATCATAGGACGAAACCTTTGTAGTAACGTGTTTGTATGTGATGCAAACTTGAATGCGATGTAACAAGTGTATATTTTAAATACAGTAACTTTTCTTAATTCAAAGGAGCCTATAAAGAACAAATAAGCACAGTTCTAGACTGTCCTTTCTATTTTTAAAATTATCGGACAAGCAGATCTCAAATAGGGCAGGCCTGCAACCCTGCTTTAAATTAAGTTATTTAATGATCTTGTTTTCAAAACCCCCAGCGGCATGTCTGCGGACTTACAACGCTAGAAACCGGGTTTCGATACCCGTGGTGGGTAGAGCACAGATAGCCCATTGTGTAGCTTTGTGCTTAAATACAAACAAACAAACGAACCGAAACAAAAAAAAATGATGAAAGTAACCCTCCACCACACGGTTGAAGATGACGAAAACGGACGACGACGAAAGTAGGGTAACTCACCCAAACAAGGAAGATGAAGTTCCTGCAACCACTACTCCTACTTTAATTAAAAAACTCGGAGAGACTCGGCCGATCTGCAGAAAGAAAATGTAGAAGTTTAAGAGATTTCAAAATTCAGACAAGAACTTAATATTTTAAAGAATTTAGGTTTAGAACTGAAGAACGACTATTTGGATTAAAGAATTTGGGTTTAGAACTGAAGAACGACTATTTGGATTAAAGAATTTGGGTTTAGAACTGAAGAACGACTATTTGGATTAAAGAATTTAGGTTTAGAACTGAAGAACGACTATTTGGATTAAAGAATTTGGGTTTGGAACTGAAGAACGACTATTTGGATTAAAGAATTTGGGTTTGGAACTGAAGAACAACGATTTGGATTAAAGAATTTAGGTTTAGAACTGAAGAACGACTATTTGGGTTTAAGAATGTGGGTATAAAACTAAAGAACGACGATTTGGATTAAAAATTTGGGTTTAAAATTGAAGAACGACTATTTGGATTAAAGAATTGGGGATTAAAACTGAAGAACGACTATTTGGATTAAAGAATTTGGGTTTAGAACTGAAGAACGACTATTTGGATTAAAGAATTTAGGTTTAGAACTGAAGAACGACGATTTGGATTAAAGAATTTAGGTTTGGAACCGAAGAACGACGATTTGGATTAAAGAATTTAGGTTTAGAACTGAAGAACGACGATTTGGATTAGAGAATTTGGGTTTAGAACTGAAGAACGACGATTTGGATTAAAGAATTTAGGTTTAGAACTGAAGAACGACGATTTGGACTTAACTTAGCAAGTAAGTTTCAGAGCGTTAAATCTATTCGAACTTTACCAGTATGTATGAACTTTACAAGTTTAGATTATATAATTTGGCGCTAAACTACTGGAGGGCTATATGTAATAGGCATCCTTAATATTGACTACAGAGATGGCAGCTAGTCAACATCATTCATCGTTGAATACTTAAATGGAATAATGGGATTTGACTCACCCATGGCTCAACATGCAAAACGCCATTTTTTTATTATTATATTCTTTTGACGATAACGGGGTTCGAACTGTGGAACGTCTAACCACAGACCGGTACGCTAGCCATTGGGGCCAGGCTCTGCCCGATAAACAATAATTTATTAGAACAGTCGCTGTTCGCTAAATTAAAATCAAATTCTCCT
>NW_013682512.1:2445-3604 GCF_000517525.1 Limulus polyphemus | reverse complement strand
CATTGGCAACTTTCTTTACAATATGCTACTAAGCTTCAATCCTTACCACGGCATCCCACCTGGGATTGTGTCTTTCTTCCTCGATGGGCAATGCTCTTTCAGAACAGATGGTCTGCTATTCCTCCGTTTGGCCTTCATATCCAGGCACTACTGGCTGAATTGGGTCTGGCATTGGATGACATTGCTGTCCCCAATGATCATCTCATTCCACCATGGCTTATTACCATCCCATCCTGTAACCTTTCCTTGAGTCATCTGGGGAAGGCGGATACTCCCGATTGAAAGTACTGTTTTCTTTTTGCTGAACATCTTTCGAGGCATTCTTCTCTTCCTATTTACACAAATGGTTCGAAATTGGGTGATTCTGTAGGTTCTGCAATGGTGTGCTGTGGCTCGGTAGTTGCTAGCAGGATCACCTCTACAGTTTCTGTGTTCACTGCCGAGTTGTATGCTATTTCTCTTGCCCTGGATCATGTAGAAGCTATGCAGTACAGTAATTGTACTATTTACACTGATTCTCTTAGCTCTCTTATGGCCCTGGAATTGCTTAACGTTAGTTCTCACCCTGTTCTCGTCGATATTCAACACCGATTGGCCCACTTTTCTCTATTTTCTATTTCCATTCAGTTTTTCTGGATCCCTGGCCACGTCGGTATTCATGGGAACGAGCTCGCTGACACCGCAGCTAAGTCCGTCTGCTCTGGTGCCACCACAGCCGTGCCTGTCCCATACATGGACTATGGTCCTGTCTTCAAGGCGTGGCCTCATGGCAGTTGGCAGTCGACTTGGAGTGAGCAATGCCATAACAAGCTTTTCCAGATCAAACCCTCTGTTGGTTTTTGGCCGTCTTGCTTCCGTAAGGATCGGAAGGAGGAAGTAGTCCTGGCAAGGCTACGCATTGGTCATAGTTTTTTAACCCATCGTTTTCTTTTATCAGGTATTGACCCACCGATGTGTAGCCATTGTGACAATCAAGTCATAATAGCCCACATTTTACTGTGATGCCGTCATTACGACCATGAGCGGTGGCATCATTTTATACACATTTTATCTAAAAGTTTACCCCTGACGCTGGACAGTGTCATAGGTAATGGTGACACTGTCCGATTAGATTGTATATTTAATTTTTTACACACTATAGGTCTTATTAATTATATAT
>NW_013682512.1:0-1499 GCF_000517525.1 Limulus polyphemus | reverse complement strand
GCTTCCGTAAGGATCGGAAGGAGGAAGTAGTCCTGGTAAGGCTACGCATTGGTCATAGTTTTTTAACCCATCGTTTTCTTTTATCAGGTATCGACCCACCGATGTGTAGCCATTGTGACATTCTAGTCACGATAGCCCACATTTTACTGTCGTGCCGTCGTTACGACCGTGAGCGGCGGCACCATTTTAGACACATTTTTTCTAAAAGTTTACCCCTGACGCTGGACAGTGTCATTGGTAATGGTGACAATGTCCGACTAGAATGTATTTTTAATTTTTTACACACTATAGGTCTTTTTAATTATATATAAATTTTTTATCGACATGTATTGGTTTTAACTCGCTGTATTTTTACATTTTAGTTTACTTTCATTGTTTTTACCGGTTTTTTGGCGCAGATAGCCTTGTTGCTTTGCGCCATAAAGCACCAAACAACCAACCAACGTTAAGTATCTGTCATAGCTTGATGGTTTGTTTGTTATGGATTTCGCGCAAAGCTACAAGAGGGCTATCTGCGCTAGCCGTTCCTAATTTAGCAGTGTAAGACTAGAGAGAAGGCAGCTAGTCATCACCACCCACCGCCAACTCTTGGGCTACTCTTTGACCAACGAATAGTGGGATTGACCGTGACTTATAACGCCACCACGGCTGAAAGGGCGAGCATGTTTGGTGTGACGGGGATTCGAACCCGCGACCCGCAGATTGTGAGTCGAGCTCCCTAACCACCTGGCCATGCCGGGCCCCGCTTGATGGAATAATATAAAAAAAAAACTAATATTTCATGTATTCCTGTTATAATTTCATTATATTTTAATATATTGTTATAACGTAGATAGAAGGAGTTTAGAACAAGGTATGTCCTCATAATATGATTTCAATATGACAAGGTTTCTTTTCAACCGTTTGCTGTTACAAAATATATAAATTCTGTAAAATGTTAGTTTTTGTGAATTAAATTTTGTAAACTGACTGCTTAAGCCATTATTTTAGTTTTCAAAACCTGGTTTAAAGTTAGGCCATGGCAGCATTTTCTCAGTGCAAATTGGTACCATTCTTCTTGCAGAACTCTTTTACTGTACTGTTTGATACAAATGTTGACATTGTATGTTTTATATATATATACTATATTGTCGTGTTAGCATCACTCTTAAGTAAGGACGATTGGTCGGTTAAATTATTTACCTAAACTCTAGAAGTTCCAAAAGTTTAGTCGAAGAAATACAAAGCTTTGATTATCTGGAACGTACTTTGCATTATTCTTCCTAAAAATAACCTAAAAAACACATATCAATTATAAAATTATATCATTTTACAAAAATATCATTAATTTTTGTTTTAGAAGCCTCAAAAATAGACCGACAACATCGTCAGATGAAGGTCATAAAAATTAAAAACCTCAAATTTACATTTTGCTGTTAAATATTTCCAATATTCAAAAATCACAGAACAATTGAATCATTTAGTGGCAATACCAATTACATGACGCTGGTATAAAAAAA
>NW_013682511.1:0-2659 GCF_000517525.1 Limulus polyphemus | reverse complement strand
TATATATATATATATATATATATACAAAGGGTTGAGTATGTTATATTTAAACGCTTATGAATATGCATATCAGAAAGTCACGTGACAACTTGTATAAAGAGCTGCATTTCGAAATCGTTTGGTGTTACTTAGGGAGTGTGATATTACTGAAAAGTGAACATATTAGGGAAGGCTATGTAACAGCCCTTTTTGACCCAAAATGTTCATACACTCAGATCAAGAAAACGTGCTCAAATCCGGGATTTAGAATTTCCAGGATGATCAGAAACTGTTGTCCTTGTACACTACATGCGTTACGGAAAGTTCGCAGGGCGGAGAGGATTCCTTTAGACTTGACGGCCTTACAGCGGATCTTTTACTATGGAAACTACACTGCAGGACTATTGTCAAGAGTCGCGGTTGTTAGGTAGAATACGACCGTACGTCGCGACATGGACTTCAACAATGAGGCTAGACTCCAAAATCGTTTCAATATATAATACTCAACATCTATACATGAATAATTTGTATTAGCATCAAAAGTCAATTATCATTTGATTATTACTGTATTTTATTTTTGATAATTTTTCTTCTTCTTCTTTATATATATTTGAAACTGTCCTACCACATTCCTTAAGTAAGTCACTTACGCATCTTTATTTGTTTATTTTGTTTATGGCAAAGTTACTAAGGCTAGCTACCGCCATCCCTAATTTTGAACTGCCGACCAGAGAGAAGATTGCTATCACCTACCCCCAATTATTGGGCCAATCTTTCACCAACAAATCGAGGGATTGACCGTCACATTATAACGCCTCTACGGCTAAAATGACGAGCATATTCGACGCCGTGTTTCGAACCCGTGACGTTACTCTTTTATCACAAAACTCTTTCGTCTTTTATAATTTCTTGATCTATTTGTTGCTTCCTCGGTTTACAAGTTTTAATTCTTTCTCTTCAAGGAGGCTATTACTAGATTACTATCCGGTTTGTTTGTTGTTGTTTCGGTATAAGCGGTTGTGTTTATGTGTTCAATGTTTAAAAATTTCATGCGAGTCTTTCTCAGATCGTGCAATTTTCTGATAACGTATAAAAAAAATCGGTGTTTACATCTGATTAGTGTCTGTTTTTACACGTGGGGTAATGGATTTCCAAGAAAATTAAAAGGTTATTATAAGTGTTATTAATTTGTCAAGGATATCAGAAGGTTATTTTAAGTGTGATTAGCATGGATTTTCAAGGACACTAAAATAAGTGAGTAATAAACCTTCACGTACAAAAGGCTTGAGGCTGAAATACCAATTACAAGTTAATCACACTTTAAAAAATCTTGTAATGTCCTTGAAAATCCACAATAATCACACTTAAAATAACCTTTTAATGTCCTTGAAAAATCCATGATAATCACACTTAAAATAACTATGTAATGTCCTTGAAAATCCATGCTAATCACACATAAAATAACCTTTTAATGTCCTTGAAAATCCATGGTAATCACACTTAGAATAACATTTTAATATCCTTGAAAATCCATGCTAATCACACATAAAATAACATTTTAATGTCCTTGAAAATCCATGCTAATCATTCTCAAGATAATGTTTTCAGTCACAAAAACATGATTGTGTTATGTTGCTAGTCTGAAGGCATCATATTAAATTCTAAAGAAAAAAAGTTTGTTCCCAATTCGACTGACTCTATTGTTGTTTTTTGAAAAACAAATCACGTTATGGGGATAAATTGAATCCAGGATTCGAATGCCCGTGGTGGACAGAGCAGATAGCCCAGTGTGGTTTGCGCTGCGCTAAAACAAACACAATCTCGGAAGAGTTTAGATGATGTTGTTTTTATCATCTATAGTGGATAGTAAATGTGCGCTAAAAAACAAAAACAATCACATACAAGATATTTTATAAAATTACTCTCACTGGCTGATTGCATACGTGCTTAGGTGATGTAATTCTTGAAAAACAAAAATTAACTAACTTTATTAGGATGTTATTACTGTCTTGTCCTCCTGTGGGTCAGCGGTAAGTTTACTGACTTGCAACGCTCAAATTCCGTGGTAAACAGAGTCCATTGTATTCGAACCAATTGACAAATTTATCATTTACTAAACTATTTATATGGAAACGTCCATTTTTCCCTACAGAAGCGAGAAAAAAAAAATTCTTCCTCGCTTTGAAACATCATCAACTTTGGTCCAAAAATGTTGAAAGATTTATTCCTTTGTTTTTTTTTTATTGTTTGAATAAATCAGGAGATTACAGCAGCTTTTTCAAATTACGGCTTATATAACCTAACAGCAGCACAAATAATACGTTTCGTGCTATTATAACGTCACGTCCCCTCTATACCGCCTTTATTTATCTCGTTGTTTGTTTTTTCTTCAAGTATGCCTTGATATTTTATTTTACTAAATTTGCTTTCTTTATTTGGTTTTAGTTTCTTTTTTTTTTCGTTTTGTGCGTCTTCTTATATTTGTATAACTTTTTGGTAGTCACTATCCTAATACGAGAGAGGTCAGCTATAACTTGTGCTACGTGCTCCTTTATCTTACCGGTCAGTTGAGTGTTAAACGTTGGTTTACTGACCGTTTGATGTTGCATATATAGAAATTGTCACTTCTAAGTGTAATATATATATTACCGTATTTTTCGGAATATAAGACGCGCCGGTG
>NW_013682510.1:0-2659 GCF_000517525.1 Limulus polyphemus | reverse complement strand
CTAAAGGTGTGTCAGTCAGTAGAGTTTAAAACACTTCATTCTTGTTTATCGTTTTATTAAAGGTGTGTCCGTCAGTAGAGTTTAAAACACTTCATTCTTGTTTGTTTTCCTAAAGGTGTGTCCATCAGTAGACATTTATTTTCTTGTTTTATGAATCAAATATAAGGTTTTAGTGATTATGTTTCTCTGTTATAACGTATTTATAGCTGTGATTGGATAGTTTATGTAACATTCATTGTCTTACTAGCGGGAAAGTCGAATTTTAAGAACTGTTCCAATAGGTGTGAATATTAGTTAATGAAAGTATGTCACGTGATATCAAATCACCCTCTCGATAGGTTCGTTAACAAAGTCGTGCTTACCTTGACATCTCGCCCTCTATACGGCGAATAGAAATCAATATAAGATGTAGTCTTTCCTCGGAGGCCAAGCAGGTGGCGCTCGTTACTGAGTGGGTGATTAAACTTAAGGAAGAATTTCGTTAAAATTAATGTTGACTAAGCAAATGTGTAATGTTTAGATGTTATAGATGTAATGATACATAAAAATTAAATTATTTTGTTTTTAATTCACTCGTCTTTTATTCTTGAATGAAGTGTAAGTTAATGCTCGAGTGAGCAATCTGAAGCCATGAATTACCGGGTCAATCGTGTGTTGATACAGCTAACACTGTTATTAATCGTGTGTTGATACAGCTAACACTGTTATTAATTGTGTGTTTATACAGCTAACACTGTTATTAATTGTGTGTTTATACAGCTAACATTAATAACAGTGTTAGCTGTATCAACACACAATTAATAACAGTGTTAGCTGTATAAACACACGATTAATAACAGTGTTAGCTGTATAAACACATAATTAATAACAGTGTTAGCTGTATCAACATACGATTAATAACAGTGTTAGCTGTATCAACACACCATTAATAACAGTTGTGTGTTTATACAGCTAACACTGTTATTAATCGTGTGTTGATACAGCTAACACTGTTATTAATGGTGTGTTGATACAGCTAACACTGTTATTAATCGTGTGTTGATACAGCTAACACTGTTATTAATTGTGTGTGTTTATACAGCTAACACTTTTATTAATTGTGTGTGTTTATACAGCTAACACTGTTATTAATCGTGTGTTGATACAGCTAACACTGTTATTAATGGTGTGTTGATACAGCTAACACTGTTATTAATGGTGCGTTTATACAGCTAACACTGTTATTAATTGTGTGTTTATACAGCTAACACTGTTATTAATCGTGTGTTGATACAGCTAACACTGTTATTAATCGTGTGTTGATACAGCTAACACTGTTATTAATCGTGTGTTGATACAGCTAACACTGTTATTAATGGTGTGTTGATACAGCTAACACTGTTATTAATGTGTGTTTATACAGCTAACACTGTTATTAATGTGTGTTGATACAGCTAACACTGTTATTAATTGTGTGTTTATACAGCTAACACTGTTATTAATTGTGTGTTTATACAGCTAACACTGTTATTAATGGTGTGTTTATACAGCTAACACTGTTATTAATGGTGTGTTGATACAGCTAACATTGTTATTAATCGTATGTTGATACAGCTAACACTGTTATTAATCGTGTGTTGATACAGCTAACACTGTTATTAATCGTGTGTTGATACAGCTAACACTGTTATTAATTGTGTGTTTATACAGCTAACACTGTTATTGATTGTGTGTTTCTTGTATGGACATTTCATAAAATCGGTATGTTAAATTTTACTCATTTTAATACCTGGTTAACATCTTGTGAACCTACATTCCCCAGCATATACATAATAGATTGTATTCGATTCATTAAATGATGTAAACCTGGGTAAACAGTTCGACTCTTTCCGAGTATAAACAGGCTTTACGTTCGATTCATGAAGTCATGTAAACCCGGGTAAACAGTTCAACTCTTTCTCGAGTACGTAATAGATTTTGTGTTCGATTCATCAAGTCATGTAAACCCGGGTAAACAGTTCAACTCTTTTACGAGTATGTAATACATTTTGTGTTCGATTCATCAAGTCATGTAAACCCGGGTAAACAGTTCACCTGTTTCTCGAGTACATACAATATTTTGTGTTCGATTCTTCTGAAACACACCAAGTGAAAACTTGTATCTTAAAACTCAAGACGTAATTGTTCCCAATAACTATGGCAACCTGCAAAGAGGGTTGGCTGGGAGTTGGAAGTTGTGTTTTTGAAGTAACTCTGGCACTAACAATTACGCATTGGGCAATGCGGTCAGAGCGTGCTCTGTTTCTAAAAATATCGGTTCTTTTTTTATGACGTGAAGTGCGTAGCAGCGAATATTTTAAGATATACTCGAAATGGTCCCGTTCAAAGCAGAAGTGCTGGTGCTTTTATGTTTTTATTGTACTGAACTAGTTACATATATATATACCAGTGAAGGGAAGAGAATAGAGAAATCTCTATCATACCAAATACTATTAATGAGACTAAGGGAAGACTTACAAGACACCGGAATTCCATCGTACCAAGGTCTAGTGACCAATGAGATCCTGTTAATCCTTCCTATCAAGTTCTAGTGGCCAATTAAATCCCGTTAATCCTTCCTATCAAGGTCTAGTGACCAATGAGATCCTGTTAATCCTTCCTATCAAGTTCTAGTGGCCAA
>NW_013682509.1:0-2661 GCF_000517525.1 Limulus polyphemus | reverse complement strand
ATTGAAAGATAGTATATATATATATATCATTACGATTCAAATTTGAAATATATAAATTTAGATCTATGGTTCCATTTACTGATTTTGGAACATTTGTCAAGGGTTTTAAATTTATATTAATTTTGAGTTTTACTAAAATTCGGCCGTTTACTTAATCGTTCTTTTATTAAGATACAGAAAATCGCTTTTTGAGCCTAAAGAAAGGTTTCCATCTTGAGTTAGTAAAAGAGTGTTGGATTTACCAGCTAGTAATGACTGTTTACAATTTAAGGTTTATTCCACAAGAAATGGCTGTGGATCGTACAAAGAGGCTTAATGAATGAAATAAATCAGAGGAAAGATAAAAAATGCAGTAAAAGGACGCGCCTTACAAAATATGCGTAACGTCAAGTGCTCACGAACTGTAACAAAATGTTATCCAAAATACAATTACACGGATCCATAAATTCAATAGATTAAAATTAGAGCCACGTGGGATTCCGTTCCTTTATAAATTGGATGATTAAATAGAATAACGTGCACTGGCTCAGATTCTTATCCTTTGGTTTACCTCCTACAATTTTAAAGTTGCATACGTATTTGTCGGCCTTCGACTTGTTTCTGAAAGATTTCTAAACAAATAATGTGTCACAGTACAAAGAAGAAGCTTAAATTCTGTTTCAACACTTGTAAGTTAGTATAGCTTTACCAGCTCTAAATGGCTGTCATTTTGGAAAAGAAGAAAGTAAAGTTATTAAACTTTTACTAAAACAGTTATCATAAAACCTGAATCAGGTTTTGTGATAAATATATTCTTGTTTTTACTGTCACGAACCATCTTGTGTACTTTATGGATGTAATCCAGTTAATTTAGTACAATACCTTGTTTCATTTATCAGGTTTTGTGATAAATATATTCTTGTTTTTACTGTCACGAACCATCTTGTGTACTTTATGGACGTAATCCAGTTTATTTAATACAATACCTTGTTTCAGTTGTAAATGAAACAAGGTATTGTACTAAATTAACTGGATTACGTCCATAAAGTACATAAGATGGTTCGTGACAGTAAAAACAAGAATATATTTATACGAAAACCTAACAAATGAAACAAGGTAGAACAATACAGTAAAAACAAAGATAAAGTAAACGAAGTCGTGTATAAAATAATATGAAATGGTTTTACTTGATATATGACAATTAGGATTCGAATGTTTGTGTCATGTCCGGCCTACCGAAAATCCATACAGGCAACATTTCTGTAAGGCTAATAATATCGGATATTTTTAATTATAATTATGAGATGAAATTTCTAAAATAATATAAAACTAATGCACTTACCGTAAAAAATAGTTTTGATTCTTCTAATAAGGTTTACAGAGTTATGCTGTAATACACCACAAACTGAGTACGTAGAGGTTTTAACGAATCTTACGTGATGTTATATACATATAGGGTTACATATTAGGATGGCTAATTTCAAGACATCATGAAAATGCACAAATCAATAAATGTCTAATTGAAATGCAACTACTATCGTATAGATGTTATCGGGATATCATTTTTAACGTGTTTAAATCTCGAGAACAAGTGAAACGTTATAGATGTTATATGGATATCGCGTTTTAACGTGTTTAAATCTCGAGAACAAGTGAAAACGTTATAGATGTTATATGGATATCACTTTTAACGTGTTTAAATCTCGAGAATAAATGAAACGTTTTATTTCAACTCAAAACATCATAATATCAAGTTATCTGTTGAGACGGAAGTCGTTGTAAGTTGGCATTTTTTTGAATAATCAACTTGAGAGAAGTCAGGATAGCTTTGGTGTGATCTTATACCATAGGTTTATATGCATATTTTGATAGTTTTGTTCCTATCAGATTTAAGTAAAATCTTGTGAAGATTCTAGCCTATCGATCTTATCAAAAACTTCTTACGAAGTTAATGAGATAAAATATTATCTAAGTGAATTCAAAAGTAATAAAATTAACATTCGATCTGTGCTTCTATAGGAACGTTTGATGTTCCAGAAAAACATGACGACAACATTTACGGGAACAACTACAAAGTACACAAGTAGAGCATATACTCAAGTGGAATTAACATGAACTTCTAGGTCATCCCTTAGAATTAAAAGAGTTTTTAGTTCCAAAACTTAAAAGGTCATACATTATGTATAGATGTCCTGGTTGTACCAATGAATACATAAATTTACCACGTGCTAGTTCAGCACTAATATAAAAGAACATACACCGAAAAAACCGGTGTTACAGAGTACGTGTTATCTGTATGTAACTATGAGTCTTCTAGTGATATTTGAAAACTAAAGAGGTGTTACAACTGCGGATAAAACAAGGCTTTCTGGTTGGTAAACTCAGTCAAACTGTAATTTGTTTGTAGATGAGTGTAACGCCTGTTTTAGCCTATGTTGGTTAGTATAAAGTCAGGTTTTATCTTATGTTGGTTAGTGTAACGCCTGTTTTAGCATATGTTGGTTAGTGTAACGTTGGTTTTAGCTTATGTTGGTTAGTATAAAGTCAGGTTTTAGCTTATGTTGGTTAGTGTAACGCCTGTTTTAGCTTATGTTGGTTAGTATAAAGTCAGGTTTTTGCTTATGTTGGTTAGTTTAAAGTCAGGTTTTAGCTTATGTTGGTTAGTGTAAAGTCAGGTTTTAG
>NW_013682508.1:1562-3552 GCF_000517525.1 Limulus polyphemus | reverse complement strand
CGATCTTTCTATATCACTTCAACCGCGCTGGTTTTTCTCACCAGGCTTATATACTATAAAGGAGGGCGGCTCGACCAAACTAGAGTAGCCAGGAAAATTCATGATCCTTTGAGAAACTCCAGCGCGTATGCTCCTAGCGTCGTGTGACTTCCGCTGTCGTAACAATATACTTCTTGACATTTAGTGTAGTAAATCACAAGTAATAAACATGTTATCTTATTTGTCTGTTTCTGTTTGTTTGTGTTTATTGACAGTTACACCATGAACACAGTATATACACTTGGGTACAATGGCTTTTTGAATTATTATGTTTTATATATTGAAAATATATTCCTAAACAAAAGAAGAAATAAAGGTACTATATTCTGATCAAATCTTCACAAATCTACTTAAAATATTCTTATAAAACAGAAATGGTATCTAAAATGTCTTTATACCATTAAGAACAAATGAATTTGGTGAGGTTAAAATGATAACATGTAAAACTACCCACCAAATCACTTCATGTCTTCAAACTTATGTATTTAACTAAACTAACTTGAAAAAGATGTGCCAGATCTTGCGGTGCTCAGTGATGATACTATTTGCACAGCTTGCAACAGGAAATTCTCCTCACTGGCAATTCGTGAAAGTCATACATCCAAGGACCACTGGATCATCCTGATGCCATATCGTTTGCAGTGTTACAGACATAAAGCAATTGTAAAACTTCTTTCACATTCCACAACTTTTGGCCTCATAAACTGACTCTAATTCACAATCCTGTAGTTCAAAGCAGGCAATATATCAAATTATAATTAAACTTAGTAAATATTGTTTTTATGTTGTGTGTTAATATTTATTCTAAGCTGCCTATTTAAAACAAGTAAAAATTAAGTAAAATACTAACAACACCTGTGCATAAAATAGGGTTAACTTTCATTGAGATTTCAAAACTTTGAAAGTAAAAAGTACCAGACCTACATGTAAGTACCAAATTTCTTGTTTTTTTGTATATTTGTTTATTTATTGTTATAAAAGTAACTTAAACTTACATGCATGAGCATTTGTGCTGAGTGTAGCATGTTGTAATTTGACTGAATGCGCTGGTAACGTTATGCCGTGTTTACACAAAGCTGCCTTTCTGTGATAATTCACTTTGGCACTATTCTAAGTGGCAATAAGCAATAGATCTAAATGACTTGAAGATAAGCTGCAGTTAAAAGAATACATTGTTTGTAACATATAGTCCTTCCAGAAATAAAAAGAGTGATTTAGATTTTTTTGTGGTAATTACAAGGTTGGTCAAATGGACCAAGCCTGTATACAATTTCAGGGTAGAAAAAATAACAAATGAAGTGGACTGAAAAAACATTTTATGTTTATTTAGAAGGTACTAGAGGTTATGTAAATAAAAATATTAAAACTGTATAATACAAAAATATTTTCATGTTAAAATGAAAATACCTTTCGCTCAGACTAGTCAGTGTCTAAGACTTTGAATTTGACTCCATAATAAAAGTACTCAATTAAAAAATACTGTTACGTCTCCGTTTGTTAATTAATTTTCCGTAACTTTGTTCCAACGAAACTTTAGCGACACAAGTCCTTTCTTAATAAACTGGTTTATTCTTTCTGAATATAACTTTACCGATACACTTATTTTCAACAGTCGCTCTATAACAAACGTTTTAACAACGAACGTTAACTTCAACAATACTTTCTGACTGCAGTTCAATTACTCACTACCTACACACATTGTCGCGTCACGTTGTGAAGGTCTTATATATATACCAGACAAACATATATCTAGTAAATGCTAGAGCATTCACCAAGGAACAAGATATTTCTAGAAAATAGGTGGCGTGACACTAGTCACGTGACCTCGCTGACGCAACACTGCCCCTCCTTAGTATTGTTCGTCCCGAACAATAGCCACATACAATAAACCAATAACAATTAACAATAACTTAATTAAATGTACAGAATTATAATCACAAAATTACAATTC
>NW_013682508.1:0-671 GCF_000517525.1 Limulus polyphemus | reverse complement strand
CTTTCCGATAGCACTTTCACAAACTCTGACACATTCTCAGGCAACTCTTCATAAGGTGGGCGTCCTGTTAACAGATCCACTGGCGACCAAACATCAACTTTGCTGGAGTTTATCCAGTGGTTTCATGCTCTGCTGTCCTATAGGCCATCAATAGTGGAGGGAGTAAGACATCCCAGTCATCTTGACGGCTATTACAAAACTTTGCCAATTCCTGTCCCAATGTCCAGTTGTACTTTTCTACCATCCCATCAGAATGTGGGTGAAGTGGCGTTGTCCTGGTCTTTCGGATGCCAAACAACTTGCAGCATTCTTGGAACACAGCTGATTCGAAGTTATGGCCTTGATGTGAATGCAGTTCATATGGCATACAAATCTGAAGAAGAAATCACTAATAGCTGAAGCTACAGTTGTAGCTTCCTGATTTGGTATTGCATATGCCTCAGGCCACTTGGTGAAATAATCCATCACCATACAAATGTACTTGTTTCCAGCACGAGTTTGGGGCAGATGACCAGCAATGTCAATGGCTACTCTTTCCATTGGTGCACCAACTTTATATAGCTTCAATGGAGCACGTCTCTTATGCTTGGGTCCCCTTTTAGCACAACATGTACTGCACGTTCTGCACCATTCTTCCACATCTCGCCTAATACCTATCCAGTAAAATCTCT
>NW_013682507.1:2269-3236 GCF_000517525.1 Limulus polyphemus | reverse complement strand
GGAGTAATATGTAGCATGTTTACTCAATTATATGTAGTAGATTGGGGAGTAATATGTAGCATGTTTACTCAATTATATGTAGTAGATTCAGGAGTAATATGTAGCATGATCCTGGGAAAGGAAATTGTATATTTCTGTTATTTCTTTCTTTTATGTATTGCCAGTTTTATACGGAAAAAATCTGGTTTCCAGTGGTTTCCTGTCATTTTTGACGGGGTTTTACGCTAGTAACTCTATAACCACCTATACGTTGTACAAACTCATTAGAGTCCTTGATGGCTCAGCGGCAAGTCTGTGGGCTTATAACGCTAAAAAATGGGTTTCGATACTAGCGGAGGGTAGAGCACAAGTAACCCATTGTGTAGCTTTGTGCTTAACAAAAAACAAAGTCATAAGAACAACACAATTAATGGTAATTTGACTCAAAATGTGAATTATTCAATAGTACAGGGATATAAAAACATTTCTGGAATTCTCTGTAAATTTAAGAAATAAATAAGTCAGAAACGTGATGATTAAACACTACCAGTTTATGGCCTTATCGTCTTAACGCACGTCCAATCAGACTGAAAAAAATATTCGATAAGCTGAAGCTATCAATCACAATTTGGGTCTGTATAGTAGTCTATCTGATAACGTAGGGATGTTTGCTTTTAAAACAAGCGAAGTTTTGTTTATTAAATTTCATACAAAGCTATTCGAGCACGTATCTACAGCTGAAAGGACGAACATGTTCGATGACGTGTTTCGATAAGGCGACCAATAGATTACGAGTCGAGCGTTCTAACCACCAGGCCTGGAAAGAAAGTAAGTATTATTTGCGAAAATTGACCTCCACAAAACTTGCAGTATTAATAGATTAATCACCAACGTCAGTTAACTCTGTGTTTACATAAAAAGTTACAAGCACAATCAGACACGAATAATTAGTAAACAGAAAGAAGTCGGTACATATTGTTACGTCTCC
>NW_013682507.1:0-1695 GCF_000517525.1 Limulus polyphemus | reverse complement strand
CGATAATTCTTTAAGGTTCGAGGAGGACATGGTGTGATACTAGTCATGTGACCTCTCTGACGCAACACTATGTATATTTTATTTTTTATTTACAGTAAGTAAATAAATGCATTGTTTACTCAAAGATATCCATAATATTTACTTATATTTACATTAAAAAAAACTATTTCGCGGGTTGTTAATTAAAATATGAATTTTGTCGATACATTGTACAAAAAAAAAAGACTAACACCACGTGTGTGAAGGGAGGGATTGGGTTTATAATTTATAAAATTAAAATACTTTTTTTTTTATTGAAGAGGAAGTTATAAAAGCTATTGTAAAAATAAAGTTCAACGTTTCAAAATAATTACTTTATTGCTACGGTTTTTGAAACAAACAAACAAAAACCCTTAGAGATAACCTTTCAGCCATCTCTAAGAAACGAAATAACGAACAAGATTTTCAAATGACCAATGGTTAAATTAGGATTTTGAAAGAGATACGGCCATTTTCTGTGATCCACTTTGACCATTTACTCACAAGGACAGGAACTTCAAAGGCTTGAATCCTAAAGAGGCGGAATGCCGTTTCGGACCGTTCCACCCCCCTGACGGTGGTACGCTCTGTGGCACCAGCGAGAATAACTTGTTTACTACTATTGGTGTCTTACCCTAAGTTCTGCTACGGTCAGACTTCCTAAGGCCACACTCTGCCTTGTACAGTAAAGACAATAACAATATCACACTACAAATAAAGTAAAATGTTTCAAAAAATGAATCCTTGTTAATTTATTTTCAGATAAAATTAGAAACGATGTCATGCCGAGCACCTGTTCATTACAAAAGTATGTACTCCAACCGATGACAAAAAAGTTTTGATAAACTTGCACCTCAAATGATATTTTGCAGTTAAAAATACATAAAAACACGAATCCGTCCTTATCTCAACAACCATTTACATGGCCAGAAACGTTTAATTCTAAATATCGAGGAATAAACAAAGTTAAATTATGTTAATCACACTACATCTGCAGTACGATGATCTTCTGCCCAATACCCAACAGACATTGTAATGGTCTAGGTGCTATGTATATAATTATAGTATTTTGGCACTTGTGTATAAAGTTAAAATAATAAATAATATTCAATGTTAAACTGGTACACAATTAAAAACATTTTATTTAGGCCTATCTATGGCCCTTCAAAAAGTTGACGACTACATGTTTCGACGTTACAACGTCATCCTTTTGTTATGTATATATATCATCAGTTTTCATGAACAACAGTTGTTATGGTGTTAACAGAATAAGTAAGGGAATTTTAATTATTATCATTCATATTTAAGTCTGTTACAAATCAGATTCTTGGGATAAGAATTTATAACACGACATTATTTATTTTTAGCACTGATTAGTTTTATTATCGTTTGAGGGCGTCATGTCGAGAAGAAACAATACAATTGTTATAATATTGAGACTAAGCTTCAGGTGAATTATGAGCTAACCATTATCTTCCTAGCTGTTAGTTTTTAACTGTGCTGACCGGCCTTAAAAATTATACAGTTCGGTTTTTAAACTTTTGTAAGGTAAACTACAATAACCGACGGTTTCTAAAATTTTAAAGGAACAGGGCAATATTGTTCATTTGAGGCATCATAGGGAAGGTTAGAGATACTCCTTTGCAGTCTCTTGCGATCTTTTCGAAACGGCAAGTG
>NW_013682506.1:1909-3453 GCF_000517525.1 Limulus polyphemus | reverse complement strand
TCCCGTAAAATTAAGAGACTTTGTTGAATTGTAATTCTGTACATTTAATGTGTTGCGTCAGCGAGGTCACGTGACTAGTGTCATGCCCCCTGCTTTTGTGAATTGTCGGGAGATTACTAGATATAGGGTAGTCTGGTATATATAAGAGGGTGACAACGTGACGGTAACAATGTGTGCAGACAGTGAGTAATTGATCTGCAGTCAGAGAGTATTATTGAGCACGTTCATTGTTATAGCGTTTGTTTTAGCGTGATTGTTGAAATTAAGTGTATCGTAAAGTTATGTTCGGAAAGAATAAACCAGTTTTATTAAGTAAGGACTTGTGTAACAATATCAAATAACATAAAACTGAACTTTGATCAGTACAGAGTAACTTGTCTTGGCTGTGTTTTAGTAGACTAGTATTTTGAAAATTAGTCAATTATAATTTCAATTATTATACATTATATATGTATATAGATTATTCCTATTTTGAAATAAGATCTAAAATTTATTTTTCTTAAAGGATAAAACAGTAAATAAAGAAGTCAAGAAAACAATTATCTCTTTTAGTTATGATCTTTGTACTGAGTTGCTGTTTGACATAAGTTGCTAAGCCTTTAAAAATTCTGCATGTGAAGGATATGAAAGGTTTTATATATACATTTGAATAACTAAAAAATAATACATTACCGTAGAATTCCACTCTGAAATTTTAAGCATACTGTTACGACAGTGGGGGGTCACGTGACGAGTATTCTAGAACATTCGCTAGTGTGTTACGACAGCGGAAGTCAAGTGACGCTGGTAGCACGTGTTGAGAGTCTTAGAAGTTTCTAGAACAGGCAGTATTATCGTATATAAGTGCGCTAGACAGTGAGATAGACAGACGGAGTCGAAGCAGTAGTGGAGACAGAGACGTAGCGGAGACGAACCAGGCAGAGAGAAAGAAAGACAGCGATTACGGTCGGCGGGAACTGAGGATAGCAGACACAGAGATCGGAACTATAGTTTGCGGGGACGGACAATTAAGTCCAAGCGCGATAGAAAGTGAGTGAATTGTTGTGAACTATAGTGTGTGTAACTGTGAAAATTAAGTGCATTACAAAGTTGTATTGAGGAAGAATAAACAAGTTTTGTAAATATAGGACTTGTATCTTAGAAGAATTAACAAACAAACATACAGAGACGTAACAATACCTTACCTCCTTGAAATGTTGGTTCCAAAAAAGAAATGGTATTCTAAGAATTTAAAATGGCTGAGAAAGCCACTAGGGAGACATTCTGAGCTTCTGATTGGTTATTCATGTCATATATAGAAGTAAGGGTATATAAGGGAGTGTTTGATTTATTACATGAGCATTATCTTAGCAAATAGCTTGTCAATATCGATAATTTGATTTCTGTAGTCTTAGTATTTTGACATCATAAACACCTAATTTTAACCAGTGCTGCATTCAACATATGTCATGAAACACAAACATTGATGTTTATCTGTTTACTTTTAAATTAGGAAATTGAGTAATGTATAGTTCTAAGATTTGAATTATAATCTACAGTTTGAT
>NW_013682506.1:0-1118 GCF_000517525.1 Limulus polyphemus | reverse complement strand
TTGATTTATGAATGTTGAGTCACTTTTGATTTCCTCAGTGTTATTTACAATTCAATTCAGTGCCAATGTATTGGAACATTGCCCTTATTCACCTGGTAAAAAGCCTGGTCTTTTCCCAAGTTCTCTTTGTATTATGTTTTCGAGGAACAGGAATTATAAACTGACCCTATTTTCATGGCACTTTTTAGTTTATCACTCAGGTGTTTGTTAATACAGCTATTGTGCATATTTCTATAATACAAGAGGGTGTGGTATTCTAATGTGACTTAATTTTCATGTGTGTATGAGAATTCCTTAATAACAACAGGTTTGAATAGAAAATTTAGAGTAATTGTAATTGAAAAGTTAACTGAGTTTTGTACCTCTAACAGAAACTAAGGACACTGGACACTCAGAATATAGTTCCACAGCTTTCCATTTCTGGAGACTGATTTCTGTACAACTATATTCAAGCATGAACTGGGTTCAACTGAGAAAGAATGAATGCTTCAATCATGCAAGAAAAATTGTAACCTTTCTCTTTTGATGGCTTCATGATATTTATGGTTTCCCACCTCAGCATGTACATCCACAAATAGCATTTTGAGATGTCAGAGACATGACACTGATCCTGCAATGTATGTATCATAGTTCCTGTAATGATAAGGGTACACCATATGCTTGATTTTAACATTCTTTTATTCCTTTACTCAGTGTTCCCATTGCAGTGATGTTGCATTCAAAGAACCACCTGACTCTTTTACTTCTTCCCAGATGTCTACTGACCTAACTGCTTGCATGAATTACTCCACTTCACAGTTTTGGATGATGGGTATTTTAAATTCAGACATACGTCTACTCTGTAATTACTGTACTTCTCCATTGAGAGCATTCTTCTACCAGGCAAAGGAAAATTCTTTGCTCTGTTACCCTGGCTACCTGTTTAATCATCATTTAGGACTAGAACTGATAATGTGTCTAACAGTCCAGGTATATTTTCAGAACCTCCCTTTTGCTGAAATTCAGTTCTTTTTCATGCACTTGTATGACAAGTAAGAAGTTATAGAAGAAGCCTGTTGTTATAGATATATTGTGTGAACTTTGATTATCATTTATTTTAAACATAAATTATATTGAAT
>NW_013682505.1:2911-3596 GCF_000517525.1 Limulus polyphemus | reverse complement strand
TGGTCACAACGTGACGGAACAAGTGAATGAGTAATTGAATGTATGCGGACAAAATATTGTTGGCCACGTGAGACGTAAATTACAGTGTTTGTTATAGAGCGACTGTTGAAATTAAGTGTATCGTAAAGTTGTATTCAGAAAGAATAAACCAGTTTTATTTAAAAAAGGACTTGTTCGCTAAAGTTTCGTCGGAACAAATTTACGGAAAATTAACTAACGACTGGAGGCGTAACAGCTGGTTCAACTTGTCTGTTCCATAAAACAGTTCGTCTTGTTTGTCCGTAGACATGACAGCGTTTGGTGGATTTTAATTCTGACACCACAACGGCAGCACACATCTCTAGAAAATACTCATAAATTTTTCTGACGTTATTTCCACTTAAATCAGATAAAAAATCCGGCTCGTCTTCTGTGGAAAAAATTAGATTTAAAAGTTTTCATAGACACTAAAAATTTGACGTCATAGACCAATGGTTCGCAACCTTTTCTCCACCAAGGACCTCTTTTATTATCATTTTTTCCCCACACGGACCCCATGTTTTGAAAGATTTCGCCTATCCAACAAACTGTTTTTATTAACTAATAATTAACTCGTTCTCCCACTTTTCACTATCAAATAAAAGGCATATATAACTGTTTAATTAAAAAAAATATCAGTATTAAAACTTACTTGTTCAATAAGATG
>NW_013682505.1:0-1978 GCF_000517525.1 Limulus polyphemus | reverse complement strand
CCACCCACCGCCAACTCTCGGGCTACTCTTTTACCAACAAATAGTGGGATTGACCATCACATCATAACGCCCCATGGCTGAAAGGGCGAGCATGTTTGGTGTTATGGGGATTCGAACCCGCGACCCCAAGAAGAGAGATTACAGCAGTTGTTGGAGGAAAAAGAAAAGAAACAAGAAGAACGAGAAAAAAAAAGAAGAGAGACAACAGCAGTGGCAAGAAAACCTGCAACAGTGGCAGCTTGAACAACAAAATAAACAAGAGAGATTACAACAGCTGTTGGAGGAAAAAGAAAAGAAACAAGAAGAGAGGCTACAACAGTGGCAACTGGAACAAGAAAGGAAACAAGAAGTACAAATGGAAAACTTTAGTAAATTTCAAAGTGAATTAAATATATTAAAGGATGATTTACTGTCTTTTACACAAAGAGGATATATTAGCCATGGACCTAATCAGCCTCAAACAACAGGAAGCCCCTTCCATACCATGAAGCTAAACCTTAATGCAGACATCTTCAGTCCTGTCAGAAGTCACATTCCAGACATGAGTGTCAGCAACAGGGGTGATCTAGTATGAAGGAAGCCACAGGAATTCGATGGGAAAGCACCATGTGAAGCATATAGAGCACAATTTGAGCTCCTGGCAGAGATGAATGGATGGACACGGGAGCAGAAAGCAGTATATCTGGCAACGAGCTTGAAGGGACAACCACTGGAAATACTTGGACAGTTGTCAGCAGATGACAGGCACAACTATAGAGCACTGGTAGTGACTCTAGAACTCAGGTATGGAACTCAAAATCAGTCTGAAATCTACAGAGCTAGGTTTAGGACGAGAGTCCATGCTAAAAGGGAGAGCCTGCAAGAGCTGGCACAGGATTTGGAAAGTATGGCACACAAGTCCTACCCAACTGCACCACCCGATCTCCTCAAGTTGTTGCTGAAGGATCAGTTTGTAGATGCCATGGACAATCCACAACTGAAGATACAAGTAAAGCAAGCACAGCTCTCGACTATGCAGGATGCAATGGCCAGAGCTCTTGAATTTGAATCCTATGTTAAGTCCAGCATAGAGGAACCAAGGTTGGTACAGTCATCAGGATTCAAGGCCAGAAAAGGGCAGCTTTTAGAGAAGTTTGAGGGACTTTGCTGGCACTTTAATAAACCTGGGCACAAGAGAGCTCAATGCTAGTAACTTCAACACAGGGAAGTAACCACTGGCTGCTACCCAGAAAGGTTGTTGGAACTGTGGAGAGGAAGGACATATGAGGAGCCAGTGTAAGAAGAATACTACCAACAAGTCAGCCTCTGGGAGACCAGTAGTGGTTGGTGTTGAGCAATACCCACCAAACTCCATCGTGAAAGTCCCAACAGCTAGGTGTAAAATGGCAAGCACACATAGTATCTATGTGACAGGAAAGCTGGATGGCCAAAAGTGCAACTTTGTCATAGATTCTGCATCTCAGCAAACCTTTGTGAGTATCAAGATGTTAGACCACAAAGGAGTAGCAGAAGCCATACAGAAGCTCTCTGGTGTGACAGGACAGGACAGTTTTTTTCCGCTAAATGCTACCGTTCCTTGTCGTTTTACTGAGCAAGGGAAAAGAAGTGAGAACTTTTAGACAGTTCTATATGAAGTTTCAAAGGGGAGATATTCAATTCAAATCGGTTTATTCCACATAGTACAATAAAATTATGCACGTGTATAATATCGACATATAAAAACAATAATTATATATATATATATATATATATAAACTGAACAACAACAAATATATTGTTACGTCTCGGTTCGTTAATTAATTTTCCGTAAATTCGTTCCGACGAAACTTTAGCGACTCAAGTCCTTTCTTAACTAAAACTGGTTTATTCTTTCTGAATATAACTTTGCGATACACTTAATTTCAACAGTCACGCTATAACAAACGTCTTACGTGCTCGAGTTCAATTACACACTCTCTGACTGCAGTTCAATTACTCA
>NW_013682504.1:0-2666 GCF_000517525.1 Limulus polyphemus | reverse complement strand
TCGCCACAATGATCACCGACGATGATGTTCGCCCCTGGTGGGGCAGAGCACAGATAGCTCATCGTGTAGCTTGGTGCTTAATTATGAACAAATAAACAAACGATAATGTTCGTTAACCCTAACAGTGTATCAACTGTACTACACAGCTATGTTATGACATTTACAAATTCACCATACAAAACAACGAAATATTCCTGTATATGTCTTAGTGTCTTGTATATCTTCAGCTTGTGCTTAAACTCTGCTTTGATTTTTCACTATTTTAACAAATATCTAAATCAACACTAAATTATATATTTCAAACAAGCAGCGACGGATACAGTAATTTGATGAAACATCACAAACTGATAATCATAGTTGTAGCCACAAGAATGTTTCTCTTTGTCTTTAAAAACAACCATCATCCATTGAGTACCTCATTATAACTATATCAGTTCATGAGCCCGAGTTGCAACCACTGTATGACTATGCAGTCTAATAAAAAAAACACTAAAACCTACAACATCAGTAGTATTACCGACCACTGTCTAAAACCTACAACACCAGTTGTATTACCAACCAGTGCCTAACACCTACAACACCAGAAGTATTATCAAACACTGTCTAAAACCTACAACATCAGTAGTATTACCAACCAGTGCCTAAAACCTACAACACCAGTAGTATTACCAATACAGTCTAAAACCTACAACATCAGTAGTATTACCAAACACTGTCTAAAACCTACAACACGAGTAGTATTACCAACCACTGTTTAAAACCTACAATACCAGTTGTATTACCAACCAGTGTCTAAAACCTACAACACCAGTAGTATTACCAACCAGTGTTTAAAACCTACACCACCAGTTTGTATTACCAACCACTGTTTAAACCAATTTAAAGTTTTGCCTACATTCATCGTACTCTACATTTCGTAATTAAAACGTATATTTAATTAGCGGTATTTTTAGTTTCGTTCTAATTAAATTATTTGCTCATATTACAATTTTAGAGAATGTGTGGGATAAGTTAAGCCTAATTTCATTGTCATGTTTGCCAAGAATGCTATGTTGCAAGATAAAAAAAAAAAGTTAATTGAAGTGTTTTCCTCTTTTTAACTTTTTATTATTTTATAATTTTTATTATTTCTATATCAACAAATTACAAACATATCTTTCAAACTAAACAAAATGACGCATCTCTCCATCCCTACTTATAAGACCACTTCGTGTCAAATTACTCATCTTACTTTCAATAACATTAGAGGAACACGAGGAGCGAAAATAAACCAATAAGGATTTGCCTGCAACGTTTCTACCAATTGGAATATCCGTCCTCTAGATGGAAATTATGTACGTCATGATTAATGAAAGGTTATCTTAGGATATGAAAATATTCTTCCCATATATATGTAACTGTGAAAACCCAAAAAAACGCGCAGAAAAAACGCAATACGCAAAGTTTGTATGTGTCTCCCCATGGACCCAATGAACCTTAATGAAAGGTTATCTTAGGACATGAAAATATTCTTCCCATGTATATGTAACTGTGAAAACCACAAAAACGCGCAGAAAAAAACGCAATACGCAAAGTTTGTATGTGTCTCCCCATGGACCCAATGAACCTCCATAACAATGTTGGCGAAGATCCATCCACACCCTCCGAAGTTATATGGACATACAACAGACAGTACTGTTATATTTATATAGATATATTAGGGTTATATGGGCAAAAACGGAAACATAAAAAGTTAAATGTCAATTAGAGAATTCGGCTTGATTAAACGTGGGCAGTAGAGGGAGTTGACCCCCAGTTTTTAACCGTTTGGCGAGTTGAAAAAAAACAACCTTTGCAATCAATCTGTTGATAGGAAAACAAAATGTAATTAATACTTGAAACCGTCTGAATCTGGTGAAGTTGTACGTTTCTCAAGTATTTCATTTAGTAGAAACCATGGTTTCGTCTGTAGATCTGAAGATGGGCTTTACTGCAAAACTGTGATTGTAATAAATGAAACATTTAGGAAATGTACAATTGTTCTTGTCTTCCTTAAGTCCGAAAAAAAAAATACTGGATCATTGTACAAGATATCTTAAAATAATACATTATATTAACGACAAATTGACGGATTAGTTGAAATTACTCGTATTTTTTCTTGGTTATGTATCATCTGTTTGCTTCAGGGCAGCACGTGCCGTGCCGAATGTTCAACGTCAACTACCAACTGATATGCAACATCCGTGAGCAGATATACACTGAAGACAAAGGAAGTTCCCTACAAACTAGGTTAGGAGGGCCCTAAGATAGGTTTGGTTTTAATTTCGTGCAAGCTACTGGAGGACTATCTTCACTAGTCCTCCCTAATTTATCATTGATAGACTAGAGGAAGGCAGCTAACCAACACCACCCGAATCTTTTACAAAGGAATAGTGGAATTCACCGTCATATTATAACGCTCCCACGGCTGAGACCCTAAGATCACCTATACAAACTGCAACCCCAGTAAAGCGCGCTAGCTGACCATATTTTTTATTTGTAGCCAGTAATAAATAAACAGCTCTGGATGAAAGTTTACCTTTTTTTTTTCCTGTAAAATATCCCGACCAAAAATTTAAAACATCTCAAGTTATCCAACAACATTGACTCGAAATTAACAGAAACAGAGGGTGGCATATATAAACCGC
>NW_013682503.1:0-2666 GCF_000517525.1 Limulus polyphemus | reverse complement strand
ATAATTTGTAGAATTACCTTTTTTTTGACTAGATTTTTTGTTGAGTTCCGACGTGACTAGGATTCGCAGAAATTTTGGCACTCCTTTAACATAGTACTTAACAAAAACAAAGAATTTTAACATTTATATACTTAGGTATTATCTAACATAATCCTTAAACCAGGATATGTTCCTAAACACAGTGTTCCAATCTCAGACAATATTAGTAAAATATTTCAATAAGTATTTATACATATATTAAATGCTTTCGTAATACAAATTGTCATTAAACGATATATTATATATTAACTTTGGATAATAGTTATTTTAAAAAAGGCAACTTTTTATAAATACTACTATAACCTCTCTTAATCAGTTGTTTTTTTATATTGTTGTTTGTAGTAAGACGCTTCTTCTGCGTCTAGTGTCTATATGATAAAGCATTACTTATAAAACTATAAACACAGATTACAGTTTATATGTCCAACATGGCTCACATCACTTTCTCATATGCGTTTCTGGTTTCTACTAACAAACTGGGGTTGATCTGAGTTTCTGGTTTCAACTAACAAACTGAAGTTGATCTGAGTTTCTGGTTTCTGCTAAAAAACTGAGGTTGATCTGAGTTTCTGGTTTCTACTAACAAACTGAGGTTGATCTGAGTTTCTGGTTTCTACTAACAAACTGAAGTTGATCTGAGTTTCTGGTTTACTCCCGCTCTATAAGTATGTTTCATAACTAGTTGAAACATCGTACGCTCACAACAAATACTCAATAAATATATTTCGTAACAATATAAGGCGTCACACCCACGCTATAAATGTGTTCCGTGAGGATGTGAAACATCAAACTCCTATAACACCTACTTTTTAAATGTGTTATGTAAGTAGCTTAAGGTGTTTATAAGGAAAATAGGTTGTGCACGAGTGCTTACCAACAGGGCCGTGTTAGTGTGAATAGGATGAAAGGTTACATTATTCCAAATAAGGCGAGTGGTTAGTACAACATTAAATATCCTACAGCATTGTTGTATGTCTAACAACTCAGCGGTAATTCCCAGAAAACCTTTGATTTGGTTAATTTCTCTGGCATTTCAATAAGAAAACGTACTGAAACGATTTATTACGAAATTATGTTTCATTGGCCCACTGATATATTACCGACGATCTTCCTCTGGTGGCAGCTAGAACTGGCAGCTATGTTTTATACAAGACATGTTTATATATCCTTGTAGGTTTTCTGAGAATTGTATATCAACATTTTAGCTTGTTAGCAGAAACCAGAAACTCAGATCAACCTCAGTTTGTTAGCAGCCCGCTCTATAAGTATGTTTCATAACTAGTTGAAACATCGTACCTTCATGAGTCATGAAGGTACGATGTTTCAACTAGTTATGAAACATACTTATAGAGCGGGAGTCATGAAGGTACGATGTTTCACATTGTCACGGACCACATTTATTACAGGGTGTGGGCGTTATAAGTTTCAAATTCTTACGGAACAAAGAGTGGGTGTTCTGAGTGCACATCAAGTATGATGAGCACTTCATGCCTCATATTGTTCTGAAACTTGTTGAAATCGTAGGAGATATGACTAACGATGTTTCACATTTTCACACAGCAAGTTTCCACAGTAGGAGATATGACTAACGATGTTTCACATTTTCACACAGCAAGTTTATACAGTAGGAGATATGACGAAGGATGTTTCACATTTTCACACAGCAAGTTTATACAGTAGGAGATATGACTAACGATGTTTCACATTTTCAAACAGCAAGTTTCCACAGTAGGAGATATGACGAACGATATTTCACATTTTCACACAGCAAGTTTATACAGTAGGAGATGTGACGAAGGATGTTTCACATTTTCAAACAGCAAGTTTATACAGTAGGAGATATGACGAAGGATGTTTAACATTTTCACACAGCAAGTTTCCACAGTAGAAGATATGACTAACGAAGTTTCACACAGCAAGTTTATACAGTAGGAGATGTGACGAAGGATGTTTCACATTTTCACACAGCAAGTTTCCACAGTAGAAGATATGACTAACGAAATTTCACATTTTCACACAGCAAGTTTATACAGTAGGAGATGTGACGAAGGATGTTTCACATTTTTACACAGCAAGTTTCCACGGTAGAAGATATGACTAACGAAGTTTCACATTTTCACACAGCAAGTTTACACAGTAGGAGATGTGACGAAGGATGTTTCACATTTTTACACAGCAAGTTTCCACGGTAGGAGATATAACTAACCCAAGTGCAAATGGCGTTCAAGAATTCACATTGTCACACAGCAAAGCCCACGAGCAGATGCTAAAGGTGTACGAACAAGGCTTGGTTGAATAGATGACGAAGACCCAAACACTGAATAACCCTTTCTTGTGTGGCTGGCTTGGACCCACCTTTCAATCTTCTGAATCTTGTAAGATAATCCATTCAATTTCAATGTTAACAAGAAAACTTGTAAAATCAATGAACATGTCAACATAAAGAAACTTTATCTAATTTACCAATAAAGATGGAATATGTCAACAAATAATAACTTGGAAGTAATTTATCAATAAAGATGGAATATGTTAACAAATAACAACTTGGAAGTAATTTATCAATAAAGATGGAATATGTTAACAAATAACAAGTTGGAAATAATTTATCAATAAAAATGGAAAATGTC
>NW_013682502.1:1423-3363 GCF_000517525.1 Limulus polyphemus | reverse complement strand
AAAAATTTCAGAATTCAGGTTGTAATTCAGAGTAATAACTGACATCTAATAAACAAAGAAATGATTAACATCTAATAAATAGAGTAATGACTAACATATAATTAACAGAGAAATGACAAACATATAATAAACAGAGTAATGACTAACATCTAATTTCTTATACACTCTATTTTCGACAAATAAAATACAACCTCTTCAAAAGTAACACGTTGTCTCGATATATCTGCTGAGGTGGAGCTCTCGAACAAACTAACACTGCCAAAACCTTGGATGTCGATATGATAAATATAAATGAAATGGAAGTAAACTCGACACAACAATGACGCCAATGAAAACACGATAATATTCCAACTGATAAAAACAATCACACAATTACTAGTTATAAACGTAATAAACGCTACTAAAAACAAAGCACCAGGAAAATACGGCATACAAGTCGTCCTCCTTAATTAAAGAGGGCACTCATAAATTGTACGAACACTTAACAGCATTATCTTAACCTTTCTATGAACTCTGGATATATACCGGTTTCTTGGTAGCAAGTGATTGTACTAATGTATAAAGAAAAAAAAACAGCAAATAAACCTAACAACGACCGCCCGATCAGTCTGTCTAACTATGTAGGGAAAATTCTACAAAAAATAATTGGTTGACTCTCAAATTATCTAAAAGTAGCCTTAAACGTATTGGAAATCCAAAATGGATTTAGAAAATATAGACAACTAACTGATCACTTGGTCAGAGTAATAGAAATCATTATTGATAGCTTCAACAAAAATGAATGCAATGTTGTATGCTGTCTCGATATCGAGAAAACATTCGACACTGTCTGGCGCACCACCCCCACAGTGGCACAGCAGTATGTCTGCGGATTTACAACACTAGAATCCGGGTTTCGATACCTGTGGTGGGCAGAGCACAGATAGCCCATTGTGTAGATTTGTGCTTAATTACAAACAAACACTGTCTGGCACAACGGTCGTAGTTTCCGAATGACAGAAATGAACCTACCGCGCGTAATTATTCGCTGGTTATCTAACTTTTTGGACAACAGAAGATGTAAAATAAATTTTAAGGGAACCTACTCAGAGTCATTTACACCAGAGGCAGGTATATTATTATTTGGTGTGGTTCCATTATTTTTGCCTGTTAGACTTCTTGCATAATTTGTTCTTTTGCAAAGTTTAGTTAATATATTGTTAATGTGTTTAACCCATGTCAATTTTGAGTCATAGGTTAGGCCTAAAAATTTAGCTGAAGTTGTAGTCTGGAGAAGTTTCCCATTCATATATATAGAGCTTTGGTGGGATTTTTTTAAGTTTTGTAGATACTACTAGTTGATTTTGGGGGACTTATATTTTTGTTTAATTGTGGTTGAATATTTGTTGTTATTGATGGGGTGGGAGCACTTTTCCAAACCGCAACATCGTCTGGGAATGGAGACGAAAATACTGTGTTTGGGTCTTACATTGCTTATGTACATGTGGAATAGAATAGGGCTAACTACCCCTTCATGAGGGACGGGAACCACACCAGATAATAACATAGAAATATATAAAACATATATTCGACCAGTAATAGAATACTCATACCCAGCATAAGTAATGAGTTTGAAATTTATTTATTTGTTTTGGTGTTATGTTTATCCGTGCATGAATTTGGATGATGTGCTGCGTGGTACTTTATAGGCTTGTTGTAAATATGCAAACTATCACCGATACACTCTTGCATAATTTTCTAAATTACTTTAAAAAAATTTACATAAAAACGACATACTGTGGAACTTGACCGCTACTACGTACATGATGAATATTGTTTGAATTTATACACAGAGCCACACAGTAGGCTATCTCTGCCTAACACGCCGGTTTCTAGCGTTGTAGGTTGCGGACATACCTCTGTGACACTGGGAGCCATGATGAATATAGGCCTAAGCACCC
>NW_013682502.1:0-726 GCF_000517525.1 Limulus polyphemus | reverse complement strand
TTGGTAGGAAGTGATTGTACTAATGTTCCATAAAGAAAAAAAACAGCAAATAAACCTAACAACGACCGCCCGAT
Organism: Limulus polyphemus; assembly: GCF_000517525.1. Lineage (NCBI taxonomy): Eukaryota > Metazoa > Arthropoda > Merostomata > Xiphosura > Limulidae > Limulus > Limulus polyphemus. Next base: position 652 of record NW_013682502.1, on the reverse strand, counting down.
CAGTCTGTCTAGCTATGTAGGGAGAATTCTAGAAAAAATAATTGGTTGACTCTCAAATTATCTAAAAGTAGCCTTAAACGTATCGGAAATCCAAAATGGATTTAGAAAATATAGACAACCAACTGATCATTTGGTCAGATTAATAGAAACCATTATTGATAGCTTCAACAAAAACGAATGAAATGTTGTATGCTGTCTCGATATCGAGAAAACATTCGACACTGTCTGGCGCACCACCCCCCACAGTGGCACAGCAGTATGTCTGCGGACTTACAACACTAGAATCCGGGTTTCGATACCTGTGGTGGGCAGAGCACAGATAGCCCATTGTGTAGATTTGTGCTTAATTACAAACAAACACTGTCTGGCACGACGGTCGTAGGTTCCGAATGACAGAAATGAACCTACCGCGCGTAATTATTCGCTGGTTATCTAACTTTTTGGACAACAGAAGATGTAAAATAAATTTTAGGGGAACCTACTCAGAGTCATTTACACCAGAGGCAGGTGTCCCTCATGAAGGGGTAGTTAGCCCTATTCTATTCCACACGTACATAAGCAATGTAAGACCCAAACACAGTATTGTTGCGTCATCGAGATGACGTGACTATTCTCACGCCCTCTAGTTTCTAGAACTATCCCGTATCTTAGC
>NW_013682501.1:0-2667 GCF_000517525.1 Limulus polyphemus | reverse complement strand
TTGTAGGGGATAACATTAGTTTATACTGTAGGTATAACATTAGCTTATACTCTGGGAATAATATTAGTTTATACTGTGGGGATAACATTAGTTTATACTGTGAAGATAACATTAGTTTTTACTGTGGAGATAACATTAGTTTATACTGTGGATATTAGATTAGTTTATACTGTGGGAATAACATTAGTTTATACCGTGGAGATAACATTAATTTATACTGTGGGGATAACATTAGTTTATACTGTGGAGATAACATTAGTTTATATTGTGGGGATAACATTAGTTTATACTGTGGGGATAACATTAATTTATACTGTGGAGATAACATTAGTTTATATTGTGGAGATAAGATTAGTTTATACTGTGGGGATAACATTAGCTTATACTGTGGAGATAACATTAGTTTATACTGTGGAGATAACATTAGTTTTTACTGTGGAGATAACATTAGTTTATACTGTGGAGATAACATTAGTTTATACTGTGGAGATAACATTAATTTATACTGTGGAGATAACATTAGTTTATACTGTGGGGATAACATTAGTTTATACTGTGGAGATAACATTAATTTATACTGTGGGGGTAAGATTAGTTTACACTCTGGGTTAGCCAAAAAACTTGTAGCTAACGAAACTAATAAGATCATTATTATTAATAATTCTTTATAGAAACGATCCACCCAGAGTGGCTTAGTGGTAAGTCACTGGCCTTATAACGCTAAAAATCTGGTTTCGATACACGCTGTGGGCAGAGTATACATAGCTTACTGTGTAGCTTTGTGCTTCACAACAACTCCGTTGATACATCTTCCTAAAGTTTTACGTATATAAAAGTAAATAAAGATGATCATGTTCCTAAAGTTGTATGTATATAAAAGTAAATAAAAATGATCATCTTCCTAAAGTTGTACGTATATAAAAGTAAATAAAAATGATCATCTTCCTAAAGTTTTACATATATAAAAGTAAATAAAAATGATCATCTTCCTAAAGTTGTACGTATATAAAAGTAAATAAAAATGATCATCTTCCTAAAGTTTTACGTATATAAAAGTAAATAAAAATGATCATCTTCCTAAAGTTTTACGTATATAAAAGTAAATAAAAATGATCATCTTCCTAAAGTTTTACGTATATAAAAGTAAATAAAAATGATCATCTTCCTAAAGTTTTACGTATATAAAAGTAAATAAAAGTTATTCAATGTTCTTCATTAGTCGAAAATTAAGGAAAACATCTCTTTATGTAGCGTAAAAAATTATGAAAGAAACATAAACAAAAAATATGTACTTTCTCTGTTCCTTCCATATTTTATCCTGTTTGTTAACAGTCTATCTACAGCTTTAACATACGAAAGAGGACACAGTCATCGTGAGAAACCTTGCAACTGTCCACTCAATCTCAGGATCCAGTTTAGCCATCCCTCATACGTGTCAACAGTGTTTGTGTAAACGCTATAGAGTTTGTGATATGAGACCACGTGCACGTGAACATGCTTGTATGACTGCATGTTTACCGTATTCCGCTAAGGAAAACCAAATACACTATTTTTTCCCATAATTCTAAAATCAACTACATTGAATCTGACAGATTATGATGACTGAGAGGTTCTCTCTGAAAGACCAGTGCATGGACGTTTCATGTTATGTTTTAGCATATTTTAGTTTGAGTGCCTATTCTAAAAGTATAAAATATTACTTCTCAAGGCTACTGGGACAGAAAATTTGGAGGAGCAGTAATAATAAAACGAAAAGTATATTTATATCTGCTACATCTTTTAATTACGTAACAATGAAACTAAAAAAAAATAATTGTAAAATTCAGGGTACAATATAAATACATAAAATGAAAATCTTTGCTCAGAGGATGGATAGTAAATCAGATGGTTCAACGTTTGCGGCCCATTGCCAAAAATACGCGATGCGCACAGTTTGGCTCTGTGGGTGCGTTATAGGAATGACGGTCAAATCCCACTATGTTCTCAATAGAGAAACCCAAAAACTGGCGATAGGTGCTGTTGATCCTGTTGATTCGAACCGTTACACCAAACCTATTAGTAATTCTATCTAGAGATATATGAATACTTCTACTTAGCTAGTATATCTGGTTGTCACAGTAACGGAATGAACTTATTGTTACAGATGTATGAATACGTGTACCTAGTTAGTATATCTGGTTGTCACAGTAACGGAATGAACTTATTGTTACAGATGTATGAATACTTGTACCTAGGTGGTATATCTGGTTGTCACAGTAACGGAATGAACTTATTGTTACAGATGTATGAATACTTGTATCTAGGCGCTATAGCTGGTTGTCACAGTAACGGAATGAACTTATTGTAATAAATAATACATAACGATATCACTCTGTTAGGTCTACAGGCGGTTTATCTGACTTTCCCTCTTGATTGTCTTATATAATATTAGGTCGTCATAAAATTAATGTCGATTTTTTTAGATGAAAAAAACCCGAACAACTTATATATCAAAACAATCATCTTACAATCAGGTTGTTAATGTCCTGATTAAAGAAATCAATTGGATTTGAAGCAAAAAACATGTTGATCTTCTCTTTAACACCTTCCTTATTTGCATACGTTTTCCTATTAAGATGGCATTGCAGCTAACGAAAAAAGATGGTAATTTGATGGTGCCATATCTGG
>NW_013682500.1:0-2668 GCF_000517525.1 Limulus polyphemus | reverse complement strand
CACCGTGTTACAGATAAGTTACAGGGTAAGTTTGTTCATAGCTTATGGAAAACCAGTAATTTTATTTATTAACACTGTATATGATTTTAGGTTTAAGGCACTGTGTTACAGATAAGTTACAGGGTAAGTTGGTTTATAGCTTATGGAAAACCAGTAATTTTATTTATTAACACTGTATACGATTTTAGGTTTAAGGCACTGTGTTACATATAAGTTACAGGGTAAGTTTGTTCATAGCTTATGGAAAACCAGTAATTTTATTTATTAACACTGTATATGATTTTAGGTTTAAGGCACTGTGTTACAGATAAGTTTGTTCATAGCTTATGGAAAACCAGTAATTTTATTTATTAACACTGTATATGATTTTAGGTTTAAGGCACTGTGTTACAGATAAGCTACAGGGTAAGTTTGTTCATAGCTTATAACAAATACCAACTATATTATCCACTGTAAAAGTTTCCAGTATTATTGATAAAGGTTTCTTTGTTCAAGCACTTGTGGATGTGACTTGGTTTTTCTATTTTATTATTATATCAGTTTTGTATGATTGTCATTTACAAAGTAGGTCTTAAATATTTTCAAAGTATTAGAGCTTGGTGTATCAGCATACGTTTGGCCGACGGTACGTTTCGCTTACAATCAAACTTATGAAAGACGACATGAGCGGAAATAAGAAGTGGACTGTAACGAAGAATTATTGTGTCAAATGGCATTTAGAGTTTAGAAACCCGAAGAGGCTTTATCAATTAAAAAAACATTTTAAAGATATGAAACATTTAAAGTAGACACATGACAAATAAATTAGAATGAACACATCAATTAAATAGACTATTGTTTGAATTTTTGTGGTTATTACCCATATGTTTGGCATGAAACACAAAATAGGAACATTTTCAGAGAACATTTGTGTTTAAAAGACACACACTTTCTCCTTCTTGGTGAAACATTGTGAAATATTGAACACACTTTGTAATGAGGGTTGGATGGCCGAAAATGTGTTTTTATACATACATATATATATGTAACTTAAAACTGAATGTTTGCATTTTTTGTATGTTGTTAAGAATGTTTTTGTTCTATCCAAGACGAAGTGAAACTACAGCTGGCAGAACTAGGATTCTGTGAACGACTTTTGAAGTTAATGCAGAAGTGTCAAGAGGGAGCTTATAATGGAGAAAGCTACAACATTCTTAAGACGGTGTGTGACCTCATCATCCTAATCTTAACTGGAGGTAGGATTTGTTTGTAAGAAAGAAGAGAAAACATTCACGTCTCTGTGTTTATAATGTTGTAGTTATTTCTGTATGTTAGGGTTAAATGTTAAACCTGTACGTATGGAATGTTGTGTGAGTTTTATTAGAATGAAAATCGTATCGTATTTTCTACACTAATATTGTACCATAACTTGTGAGCAGTTTAAATTATCATTACAGGAACAATTAAACAACTAAAATAAACGTTTTTCTACCTTAGCCAGTAGCCATCACATAATCTACATTTATTTTAAATTTATGATAGGTTCAGTTTTACGTGTTCATGTGCAAATCTATCAGCAAACACTGTAGCATTTGTTAAGACTGTTTTGTAAAAACATAACCCAATCCCCACCCCTTTGGCTCAACATTAAGTCTGCAGATATACGACACTAAAAAGTTGAGTTTCGATACCCACTTTCCCCAATAGAACAAGTGTAAGTTTACAGACTTACAGTAGGGTTCAATTCCCAGCCGTGGACATGGCAGATAGTGATACCCATAGTGGGCAGAGGACGTGTAGCTTATTGTGTAGCTTTGTGCTTAAACCAAAAAATCTCATGAAACACGTTTTAAACAATGAATTAAGCTTGATAATAAACATGAGAGGACATAATAAAAGAATTGTATCTTTAGAATGAAACTTTTCATTCTTGGTGGAATGTATTCTAGTAAAACAAAGTTTTTGATAAAATGAAACTCAAGATGTAATAAGGAAAGGTAACTCAATAAATGTGTTTTTACCAAACATTTTTTGTTTGTATTTCATCATAGTTTAAGGATTTTAAACTGACCTTTTAAATGTTATTTCAATCAGATGACAGCATGGAGAAGCTTTATAATGGAGGGACGACAGAAGTGTACAAAAAAACAATGGCATGGATTACCTCAGACGATGAGAACCTTCAGATAGGTGGAGCTTTAGCTGCAGGGAACTTTGCCAGGAAAGGTAAGATAACTTGGAGAAGCATAATAACTCATAGGAAATGATGAACTCTCTGTAAAGTATGATCCTGTGATGTACTGTCTGTAAAGTATGATCCTGTGATGTACTGTCTGTAAAGTATGATCCTATGATGTACTGTCTGTAAAGTATGATCCTATGATGTGGTGTCTGTAAAGTATGATCCTGTGATGTACTGTCTGTAAAGTCTGATCCTATGATGTACTGTCTGTAAAGTATGATCCTTGTATTCAGATACTAATGATATTATCAGATTTGTAGAATCCTAGTGTTCAGATGCTGATGATGATATCAGATTTGTAGAATCCTGGTGTTCAGATACTAATGATATTAATAGACTTGTAGAATCCTAGTGTTCAGATACTAATAATATTAATAGACTTGTAGAATCCTAGTGTTCAGATACTAATGATATTAATAGACTTGTAGAATCCTAGTGTTCAGATAC
>NW_013682499.1:2522-3446 GCF_000517525.1 Limulus polyphemus | reverse complement strand
GTAATCTCTCTTCTTGTTAAGTTTATTTCTCCTCCAACCACTGCTGTAGCCTCTCTTCTTGTTTATTTTCTTTCTCCTCCAACCACTGCTGTAGCCTCTCTACTTATTTGTTTTCTTTCTCCTCCAACCACTGCTGTAGTCTCTCTCCTTGTTAATTTTCTCTCTCCTCCAACCACTGCTGTAGCCTCTCTTCTTATTTGTTTTCTTTCTCTCCAACCACAGCTGTAATCTCTCTTCTTGTTAATTTTATTTCTCCTCCAACCACTGCTGTAGCCTTTCTTCTTGTTTATTTTCTTTCTCCTCCAACCACTACTGTAGCCTCTCTAAAACATTATCTATACTATAAGACTTGTTGTCTTATAAAACACCGACTTATACTTTATAGGAGCGGTGGCAAGGGAATCTTGCAGGGGCTGAAGCTACTCCAAAATGTGTCTTCGCCCCCAGTCGACTAAAAGTGCCTACTGGTAAAGCTGGTTCAGTTTCTGAATATTACAGTATGTGTGCCAACAAGGTGTAGAATGCAGCCCTCTCAATTTACATATCTCATATTAGACCCTTCATCGAGAATAGACTGGCGCCGCCCCTGTCCGACAGTGTTACTTTAAGAATAGTTTCCCTTGTAAAATTAATTATCCCAATAAGACTGATAATAATTTAAGTCACTTTGTACTTTATTCTGGCCAATGGATAGTTTCGAAATTTACAAGAGTTTTCACCATATGTATGTGTGTATATATATATATATATATATATAGCACAAGTTAGCTTTCAAACTCTTTTAACGTGATTTGATTTCATTAATAATAACTTAATTTTCTTCTCATCTAAAGAAAATTAACGTCGGCAGAAATTGGAAAACGTAGTCCCAAAATTGTTTCTTGATTTAATTATGTTTCATATATTACTCATAATTTAATATAT
>NW_013682499.1:0-1745 GCF_000517525.1 Limulus polyphemus | reverse complement strand
TGCTCGTGGGTTTACGAGTTGGGCGGTATTCTTGGATATAAGGGCGCCAAACAATGGTATTGAATGGCAGACAGAGATACAGACGGACAATTGAGTCAAGCGCGATAGTGCGTGAATCATCGTTGTGAATTATAGCGTTTGTTTAAGTTAAACTGACTGTGAAAATTAAGTGTATTGCAAAGTTGTATTGAGAAAGAATAAACTAGTTTTATTTAAGCAAAGACTTGTATCGCTAAAGTTTCTTCGGAAATAATGTTTACAGAAAATTAACAAACGAACAGAGACGTAACAATTTTATAAAACTCATTAAGTATAAATGATTTGTATCTGTACGGATACAGTTATTTCTAAAGGGTAACCACTATTTTAAAACTTGATCAAAATTTGTCGTTAAAGCTTTGAATTTGAGTTATCAGTCCTAAAACCTGTAATATCCATCATTTTTTAAATAGTATTAATACGAATGTACGCACCATCTTTCCAGAAATGGACAGTCCCATGGCGAGGTATTTGTTAGACTCTTCCAAGGCACCAGTCATTACAAATTCAATAACTTGATTTCCCCGGACAAACGTTAACAATATATCACAATTCTTGTTCGCCACACAATCCTCAGGAATCCCAAAACATCCTGTTATTTTACTACAGTCGTCATAAGAGTTCACGTCTTGTCTAGCCTAAACATACCCAAGAATGAATCATTGCATAAAATATTTAAATAAAGATATCGTCGCTGTAAACAAAATAATTTACAGTAGTACGCACAATATCATCATAAAAACTGTTAAACCAATACTTGTATTTGATACAAATTATTTAGCTCTATAAGTCTTACTTTTCATTTTAGACAATACTATTTGATAAAATCTATTTTACTTGATGTGATATTTTGAAATATACTTAATTGTTTTAATATCAACAATGATCCAACAAAAAAGTCAAGATAAAATTATAGAATTAAATATAGGTGGATAAATATCTAAATAAAATCTTAAGTAATAAATAAGTTATTAAAAAACAATAGTTATTATCTATTTATTACTGTGACGACAAGCTGAAATTTGAAGTATCAATCTCTTAATTCCAACCCTCATCACTCGATAATTAAGCATCATAGAAATTAATGCGTCATTAAATTAGATACTTTTTAAAGCAATATACTGTTACGACAGGGGAAGTCACGTGACGCTGGTAACACGTGATGAGATTCTAGAAGGATCATGACTTTTCCTGGCAACTCTAGTCTGTTCCAGGCGCCCTCTTTTTTTAGTATATAAGCCCTGCAAATAAAGCGGAGAGAGAATTGCATAGAAATATAGATATAGAGAAAGATAATTGAGTCAAGCAAAGTAAAGTGTGTGAATCACTGTCATTTATAGCGAGTGTTCATAAAAGTAGTCATGTTTGAAGTGACTGTGGAAATTAAGTGTACTACAAAGTTGAATTGAGAAGGAATAAACTAGTTTTAATTAAGAAAGGACTTGTATCGCTGAAGTTCCTCGGAAAGAATTTATACCACAAATTAACAAACGAGCAGATACGCAACAATACATTAACGGTGTGGTAATACAGAGATACGATTGTATTAATACATTGTTCGTTACGATACGATTTATGTATCTTCACGACATTTGGCAAGCTTTAAAGTAAACGTTATAAGTATTTTGTTTAGAAAAATTCAGAATTCCTAATCAATTATTTTGCTAAAAGTTAATGATTCAATAATGAGTATTGAGTACTACATG
>NW_013682498.1:2480-3577 GCF_000517525.1 Limulus polyphemus | reverse complement strand
GCATAAAAAGTCCATATTGACAACAATGTGGCAACAAATAGGAGAAGAAATATAAAATTATGGAGAAAATGCTAACGATTGTCTTCCATTTCTAGTTTCACCTATAGTTGTTTGAACAACCGTAAACTACTGCCATAAAACTGTCAACCACTTGAGTAGAAATGATAAAGCAAAACCACTTATAACACTACATATATATCAGGTTGTATTCTTCTTTCTTTATCGGATTTTACAATTTGATGACGTGTGGGAGGGATTACATCATTTTTAGTTACACGTGGTCTATGTCTGGCTTTAGGCCTTTAGAAACCCGGGAAGGTCAGGTAAAAACGTATTCTTCTTAATCTTCTTCGTTCTTTTATTTTGTTGATTATGTCAGTGTTCGGTTGCCATTTGGTTTGGGTATTATTTAGTGATGCTTTTGGTATACATATGTCTGTTGTTTTTATGAGGCTCTCTGAGCTGAACAGTACCTGTCTATATCCAGACTGCTTTTGGAATGGGTTCATGTTGGAGAAGCTTTGTTAATATCTCCTCATATTTCTTCCAATTTGCTTTTTTGTAGTTAAATTTTTCTGTGTGTTTTGTTTGATTTTGGTGTTGTGAGAGATCGAACACACTCTATATCGGTAAGTGGTCGCTGTCTGAATATTCTCCTACGTTGAATGCTAGAAAGTTGTTTATTAATGTTGGTGAACACATACACAGGTCTCGTATATCGCTGAAGTGATATGTGTCACTGGTATGTATTGGTGTTGTATCGTTTAGTAGCTAGGTATTTGAATCTTATTAATGTTGATGAACACACACACAGGTCTAGAATATCACTGTAGTGATATGTATTGGTGTTGTATCGTTTAGTAGGTAGGTATCTGAATCTTATTAATGTTGGTGAACACATACACAGGTCTAGCATACCGCTGGAGTGATATGTGTCACTGGTATGTGTTGGTGTTGTATCGTTTAGTAGGTATCTGAATCTTATTAAAGTTGTTGAGCACATATACAGGTCTCGTATATCGCTGAAGTGATATGTGTCACTGGTATGTGTTGGTGTTGTATCGTTTAGTAGGTATCTGAATCTTATTAAAGTTGTT
>NW_013682498.1:0-1573 GCF_000517525.1 Limulus polyphemus | reverse complement strand
CAGTAATTTCGTCTCCATTCACAGACTATTTTGCTTGGTTTGGAAAAGTGCTCCCACCCCATCAATAACCATATATTTTTGTTTAATTGTGGTTGAATATTTGTTGTTTGTTTGTTCATTTTGAGTTTCTTGCTGTGTTACCACCGAGTTTGTTCTTCTTTGTGTTGTATTTATGTTGGTAGTAGTGGAGTCTTTTGCTGGGTAGTGTGATTTTATCGGTATTCAGGTATTTAAGACCTGGGAGGGTCAGGTTTAAAGACCTTTTCCTCCCTCCTGAACAATGTTGCATGGTTTCTGATGAATGTATATGGAGATACAACATGATATCCTCACATTTCACTAGCTTCAATCCTAATTTAAGAACATTTCACATGAATACCCTTTTAAATGTTTTTAACTTAGTTTAAAACTAATGTACGTCTACAATTATTAGATGGCGTGATTAATTCTATATATCTAAAACATATACTGAGTGGCGAGGGGCGCTTAGGCCTATATTCATTATGGCTCCCAGCGTCGCAGAGGTATATCTGCGGACCTACAACGCTAGAAACCGGGTTTCGATACCCGTGTAGGCAGAGATAGCCTACTGTGTGGCTTTGTGTATAAATTCAAACAATATTCATCATGTACGTAGTAGCGGTCAAGTTCACACAGTATGTCGTTTTTATGTACATTTTTGTTAAAGTAATTTAGAAAATTATGCAAGAGTGTATCGGTGATTGTTTGCATATTTGTATAATTGTGCATGAATTTGGATGATGTGCTGCGTGGTACTTTATAGGCTGTTGTAAGTAATGAGTTTGAAATTTATTTATTTGTTTTGATGTTATGTTTATCCATGCTGGGTATGCGTATTCTATTACTGGTCGAATATATGTTTTATATATTTGTATGCTATTATCTGGTGTGGTTCCATGATTTTTGCCTGTTAGACTTCTTGCATAATTTGTTCTTTTGCAAAGTTTAGTTAATATATTGTTAATGTGTTTAACCCATGTCAATTTTGAGTCATAGGTTAGGCCTAAAAATTTAGCTGAAGTTGTAGTCTGGAGAAGTTTCCCATTCATATATATAGAGCTTCGGTGGGATTTTTTAAAGTTTTGTAGATACTACTAGTTGATTTTGGGGGTGTACTTTGTCTGTTGGGCTCGTTTGTTGGTTGCTGGTGTACTTCTCTGGTTTGTGGTTGTTCTCTGTTACTTTCATTGTTAGTGTTTTTAGCAACAATAATTATAAACATGATCACCGACTTCCTTCAAGAATATAGTAAACCAAATACCAATACGGAAATTATAACACTAAACCAAATAAAATTACAGACATTGTATCACTGATTATCAATCTTATCAAGAAACACATACAACATCTAATACCACATGTAATACAAAAAATTATAACTAACATCATACCACAATGAATACTCTTCAATCGGCATGAGATCGAAAACATGGCAGATATCATGTTTATCACCGAAACAATGCTCTTCAACTACCGTTTCATCAGAATGGCAGGATACCAAATAGAAAGAATAGACAGAACAAACAAGATATACTCAGAACGGGACATACTA
>NW_013682497.1:0-2672 GCF_000517525.1 Limulus polyphemus | reverse complement strand
GGTAGCCCACCAAAGACATCTTGAAGGGGTTATGAAGAAGACATGCGGGGGGTCACTATTACTCAAACCCACTTGAAAGTAAACTGTATTACAAGAAATAGTATTATGTGTCTGGTGAGGTTTTAAAATCTAGCCTATTTAATGTGTAAATTAATACATACGTTAGGCTAGGTTTGGGGGCAGTATGTTATGAATTATAACTTGAAGGCGTAGTTTACCACGTGTTCTTGAGCTGATAGCGGTGGTGCGTGAATTGGTGTTTCCACTACGTAGACATCAAAAAGCAAAACATCATCTAATTAATTATTTCCTGTGTACCTAATTATCTCATGGGAAATATTACAGGTTGTTATGAAGTTTGAAGAGATACCCTTCAAGATGTCTTTGGTGGGCTACCAAGATATCTGAGATACCCTTCAAGATGTCTTTGGTGGGCTACCAATATATCTGAGATACCCTTCAAGATGTCTTTGGTGGGCTACCAAGATATCTAAGATATTTCAGCAATTCTCATATATAACACCATTAGACCTGTTCTCAGTTGGTTATCATTGAAACTGATGGTATCTCGTGTTTCTTTTCTTTGCGTAGCGCCCTCTTGTGTAATAATCTAAGAAGCTGGACAATAATCCGAAGTTTGTGTTAACGTAATAAAGTTGATATATATCTCCCCTTTGTGTGGTCTAAGGAGCTGTATAGATAACCCGGAACATGTTGAAGAAGTAAAAACAAATAATGCCGAAAGTTGTTCTGTGGAACGTGCATCTTCTTAGTTCGTAAACTGTTTTAAAATGAATTTCATAGTGTGATGTGAATGTTTATATCTATTTCCAGGTGGCAGCCACTGACAGGGACCTTCAAAACAACACGGTCACATACAGTATAACAAGTGGGAACGAAGAAGGGGTCTTCTATATGGACCCGGTGACTGGCAGTATTGTAGTAAACAGATCCTTAGCACACACTTTGGACTACGACAGAAAAAACAGCTACGTGCTATTAATCCAGGCAAAAGATTGTACGTCTATAATATAATTTATCGTTTAATTATTTTCGTAAGGTTAACCCTTATATACATAACCAATATTCCTAGAGATGTCGCTCACGAGAAATTAGTCTCTCCTTAGACCACACAAGGGGGGCAAGTGGAACATGCACGAGAAATTAGTCTCTCCTTAGACCATACAAAGGGGAGATACACGAGAAATTAGTATCTCCTTAGATCACACAAGGGGGAAAGTGGAACATGCACGAGAAATTAGTCTCTCCTTAGACCACACGAAGGGGAGATACACGAGAAATTAGACAAAGGGGAGATACACGAGAAATTAGTCTCTCCTTAGATCACACAAGGGGGAAAGTGGAACATGCACGAGAAATTAGTCTCTCCTTAGATCACAGAAGGGGGGAAAGTGGAACATACACGATAAATTAGACCTTTAATAAATTCTATTTTGGCTTTTTATTTCACCGATTTTTAACCCATTTGTCAAAGGAAACTCAAGAAAGAAAATATTTCAAAGTTATGATTCAATAAGTCATATCTAGCTGTAAATTACATTACCGGAACACAATATAATATAACACAACAAGACGGGGTAACAAATGTATAATTTACCAACGAAAGGACTACACATTGTCCACGAGATGAATATTCCATTAAGGTACAGATGTGTGGTTTCCTTCAAACCGGAACACAATATATATATATAACACAACAAGTCGGGGTAACAAATGTATAATTTACCAACGAAACGACTACACATTGTCCACGAGATGAATATTCCATTAAGGTACAGATGTGTGGTTTCCTTCAAACCAATAATCTTGATTTGACTTTCATGTGATACAATAAGGAGGAGAAAGGAATCTATTTGGATGTTAGGTGCAGCAGCTGGAGGAGCTGTTGCTGAGATGTAAATCAATGGGAAACTACACAATGACAGAAAGCTGATGTATCTAGAGATTGCTCGAAAGTTTTAACTACGAGAATGTAAACACAAGTAGATTTACTGTCAGCAACTAGGACAATCCTGTAAACACAAGTAGATTTACTGTCAGCAACTAGGACAATCCTGTAAACACAAGTAGATTTACTGTCAGCAACTAGGACAATCCTGTAAACACATCAGTACACTTTACAGGTAGAAAAGTCGGACAATCCTGTAAACACATCAGTACACTTTACACGTAGAAAAGTCGGACAATCCTGTAAACACATCAGTGGACTTTACAGGTAGAAAAGTTGGACAATCAAATCTGTAAACACATCAGTACACTTTACAGGTAGAAAAGTCGGACAATCCTGTAAACACATCAGTACACTTTACAGGTAGAAATGTCGGACAATCAAATCTGTAAACACATCAGTACAATTTACAGGTAGAAATGTCGGACAGTCAAATCTGTAAACACATCAGTACAATTTACAGGTAGAAAAGTCGGATAATCCTGTAAACACATCAGTGGACTTTACAGGTAGAAAAGTAAGACAATCAAATCTGTAAACAAATCAGTATAATTTACACGTAGAAAAGTCGGACAATCGAATCTGTAAACACATCAGTACACTTTACACGTAGAAAAGTCGGACAATCGAATCTGTAAACACATCAGTACACTTTACACGTAGAAAAGTCGGACAATCAAATCTGTAAACACATCAGTACACT
>NW_013682496.1:0-2672 GCF_000517525.1 Limulus polyphemus | reverse complement strand
GGGGGGGGTAAACAATAGCATTAAACAGAAGCGTAAGGAAATTACTACCACGTGATATAAATGTGTGTATGTGTGTGTGTGTGATCCTTGAAAAATAAAGCTTAAAATGTACATAGTCTGCCATAACTTTTATTTTTCTATCTTTTTACCAATTTTGTATTATCTTTAATAACTCTTCAGAATTAACTAATCACTCATTCTTTTATACAATTCAATCACACTAGGTTCACCTGAGAATTCTAAGTAATTCACTAATTAAAGATAAACCTGTGCAAGTGTTGAACAGAACACGGGTATCTTCTAAAAACAGAACCAATTATTCGATCACGTAATCATCTCCTGAAGCGCCATCTATTATATAAAATAAAATACGTTTAATTTAAGGAAGATTTCAATTAATTAATAAAATACTTTTCATAGTGGTTTGCTTTTAGCGCAAAAACTACACGTTGAGCTATCTGCACTCTGTCCATCGTAGGGAATCAAACCTGGTTAATTTTATAAAGTGGGCCTTTTTTCGTTTTTACATATCAAACTGAAAAACCTTTTTCCCCAAAACAAAAAAACAACAAAAATAAACAGTTATTGTAATTTTTGTTTTTTTTTCCTTACACACAATTTATATATATATATATATATTGTTTTCTTGTTGTGTACATTGTATAGCCGGAAATATAAAAAAATCCTGAAAGGTAGTGGAAGATCTCGTGGGACAAATCATTGGAGAGTTAAAAATAATGTTATGTTACTGAAAACTAAATATTTAAGAATCCGGGGTTCGATTCCCTGCGTTGGACAGAGTACAGATAACCCATTATGTAGCATAGTGTTAGAAACCTAACAACTCAAAATTAGGACAAAATACATCTTTGATGAAAAAACGCTATTTAACACACTTTTTTTTCTTTTCACATCAAGAATCAATTTCATTTTACAAATAAAGAGATACACTCGTATAAAGTTTAATTATTACACGTTTCGGAGTCGGAAGAAGTGGGTTATTATTACATTATTTAGAGGGAAGCGGACGGGAAGATATTAAAATATTCAAAACGATCTCTCACTGATACCCTATAATCGCTGTCAAAGTTAAAAGTCACTAACTGAAGTGGCTTTAATTTTGAATTAAACACATTGCATACAGGACTGGAAATATTATAGCACGCGACTGTGATTATTTTAAAACCTATAATGTAGGATAACCGTTTGATAAGTCTTTTCAAGTTACAGCAGGAACACAACGATCATCAAAAACATCATTTTTCGTATTTTATTGTAAAATGACGGACAGTATGTCTACAGGACTGATTCAACTGTTGGAGAAATGCGTAACTTTAAAAGACAAGAACGAGCTGGTTTTCATTTTTGTGTCTTTTAAACTAGGTTATGATGACTGTTCTTCCAGCAGCGCACCTCATTAGCGGAGAAATATCCTCATCTCTAAGCTGGCATCCTTCATAACGAAGCATGTCAATTAAGGCCTTATTAATTAAAGTGCTCCCTTTTTTCATTCTTACAGATAAATAAGACCTGTGATCACGAACAGACGCCTAATTGATATTCCAGTTATTAAAACCTTGGTTAGGGTAAACAACTGTGTTTTTTTTAAGTAACTTTCACTCGTATGTCCATAACGTAAAGAGCACACTTTATTTCTTGTAATTTAAAGTTACGCATTTCTCCAACAGATGAATCAGTCCTGTAGACATACTGTCCGTTCATATGATTGAAACTTACTTGAAAAACTATTGTTGTTTTAGAGGTACAGTGCTAAGTTCAACTACATTTTCAAATAAATAATAGCACGCACAAACTTTGAGGTTATTATTTGTCGTCCTTTCTCTGCTTTAAATACAATTTTATCCTAATATTTCGTGATATTTTGGATAAGTTTTTTCTTATTATGTATGAAGGGTTTTTTTAAATTTAAAGCAACTGCTGTAAGTTCGGAACACTTTGGATGTGGTATTCCTTACGTTATTTCCAGATACTTTGTAAAAGATGTTGTTTTATTTGTCTTCGGGACACTTTTAAATATTATATTTCTTCTCTGTCTCCTTAGAATTGTTCTCCTATGTCTCTAGAGTGTTTGTTTTGTTGTTGATGTTTCTGCTTAGACTGTGGGTACTTTTCCCTTTTTTTGCTTAGAGAATACGTTGGATGTAAGCTAGCAACTTTGTCCTCAGGACTCTTTAGATATAGTGTTACCCCCGATCCTCTACAATACCTAGGACTTGTTTCTTTTTACCCTGCTTAGAGAGTAATTTGAATATATATTATTTCTGTGTCGAACATGTGTGTGTTCTGAGTTATATTGTGTCAACAGGCTACATTCGATGTAATTCCTTTCCCAACTTCAAGATATATTTATGGAATAGCTTTCCTCCAGTAATTCCAAGATATTTAGGGCGCAGCGTTTTCTTCTAGGCTTCAAGATAATAAGGATACATTTTTTCCTCTTGTACTTCCAAGGTATTTAGGGCATAGTGTTTTCTTCTGGACATCAAAATAGTAAGGATACAGCTTTCCTCCTGTACTTCTAAGGTATTTAGGGCGCAGCGTTTTCTTCTGGGCTTCAAGATAATAAGGATACAGTTTTCCTCCTGTACTTCTAAGGTATTTAGGGCGCAGCGTTTTCTTCTGGGCTTCAAGATAATAAGGATACAGTTTTC
>NW_013682495.1:0-2672 GCF_000517525.1 Limulus polyphemus | reverse complement strand
CCCTTTCTTTGTGTGTTTGTTTCTCCAAGTGCTTGGATATTAGAAGAAAATGTAAAACCGTACCAGAAATTTCGAGAACAGTTCATTCAAAAGAACAGATTATCAACTTTTAAGGATGCTGTTGATGAAGCTGATGAGTATGTAGAAAGTCATCCTGAGGTAAGCCTAATGTAAATTAAGTAATAATTATTAAATTTTGTAAGATTTTTCACATGCCTTTAAGTATTAAAGCTCATATTTTGTACAGTATTAAGATTGTGTTTTACCTCTACTGTATGCAGTCTGTAGATGTACATGTAATGAATTCATCTAGAAATCTGTTGAAGGAAACTGTCTGGCAGTATCTGCTACCAACTTGTTTGTATGATGGTTTGAGGAACATTGTACTAAACAATATATAAATAAATAATGGGGCCATCGACTAGTTAACTAGCAAGTACCACTGATTACTCAACTCTAGTACATACATCTAAAATAGCTTTACAAAGATTGTCCAGTTTTTACACTTTAACAATGTGTAGGCTATAGTTATGCACTAGCAAGTACCACTGATTGCTCAGCTCTAATACATACACATAAAATAACTTTACAAAGATTGTCCAGTTTTTACACTTTAACAATGTGTAGGCTATAGTTATGCCAATAACCACTAGCAAGTACCACTGATTGCTCAGCTCTAGTACATACACCTAAAATAACTTTACAAAGATTGTCCAGTTTTTACACTTTAACAATGTGTAGGCTATAGTTATGCCAATAACCAATTCAGCATTAATTCGTCAAGGATAATGTGATATTCTTCTGTTGTACAAATTGTTCAGTATACTTTATTAATGTATCTCACCTTAAATAATGAAGTGTTTCTTACCATAAGATGATTGTTTTCGATAAAACTTCTAATCGGGGTGGGGTGGGCCTTTGTCTTCTGAATGTTTCTCCATCTTTCAGTTTGGCCGCTATCTCGTATCTTTTTTCCGACAGGGCTTTGTTCTCAGTTGCTTTTAGAGGCGTTAATTTCATCTATATAAAGCTTGTGGAGTTTTCTAACTGGTATTATTATTCTTTAACAACCAAGGCGGCAGGTATTGTCTCAGATCTCTCATTTTTGTTTTTTGGGCTTACTGCCCTGTGACCCGTCTCCCTCATCTTAGTGTATTTCAAAAGGCTTCTTCCTTTTTTTTCTTCTAATTTTAAATTGTTTTGGTTCTTTCAAGTCATGTCTTACTTCTCATCAGCAGGCTTATTTTGAGTTGTCTTTCTTTTCAGAGATTTTCCTAAGCTTTTAAACATTTTTGTTGCCATGATTGATAATCTGCTGTTTTCCTTCAGTCTCCGGGCATTCAGATAGCAATACAATTTCTTGTGTGAAGCTTTCAGAGATATAATGCATTATTTATTGCAGTTGGCTTCAAGACTTCTCATGTTGTCATATTTTAGTGTTCTAGGTCTCTCTGAAATAGATTAGGACTATATGCCTACATTGTATGAGCACAGTTACCTAATTTTATGACCCTTCAGGCCCTATTAACTGTACTTCTATTTATCCTTTTATGCTCATAGTGGAATTGTTCCTTCTGAGTCTCTTCACTCATGATGTATCCAACCTTCCCATCAAGAAGAAATTCTTTACTCATGATGTATCCAACTTTCTCATAAAGAAGGTACTCTTTACTCATGATGTATCCAACTTTCTCGTAAAGAAGGCACTCTTTACTCATGATGTATCCAACTTTCTCGTAAAGAAGGCACTCTTTACTCATGATGTATCCAACTTTCTCGTAAAGAAGGCACTCTTTACTCATGATGTATCCATTTTTCTCGTAAAGAAGGCACTCTTTACTTATGATGTATCCAACTTTCTCTTAAAGAAGGCACTCTTTTTTCATGATGTATCCAACCTTGTCTTAAAGAAGGCACTCTTTTCTCATGATGTATCCAACCTTGTCTTAAAGAAGGCATTCTTTACTCGTGATGTATCCAAATTTCTCGTAAAGAATGCACTCTTTACTCATGATGTATTCAACTTTCTCGTAAAGAAGGCACTCTTTTCTCATGATGTATCCAACCTTGTCTTAAAGAAAGCACTCTTTACTCATGATGTATCCTACTTTTTCCTAAAGAAGGCACTCTTTACTCATGATATATTCAACTTTCTCTTAAAGAAGGCATTCTTTACTCATGATGTATCCAACTTTCTCGTAAAGAAGGCACTCTTTTCTCATGATATATCCAACTTTCTCGTAAAGAAGGCACTCTTTTCTCATGATATATCCAACTTTCTCTTAAGGAAGGCAATCTTTACTCATGATGTATCCAACTTTCTCTATGAGAAGCCACTCAGAATGGTTTTGGTTGTTGTCTTCTGCCTGTTTATTGCCCAAAATGTATGTTAAACTGGTGTTTGGTCTTCACTCTGAGCCAGTTCTTGATTCTCCCAGATTTCAGAGTGCTTTGAGCATGAAAATTGCAGAAGATTGATAGAATATTATGTCACTGAAGAGTATTGGATTACAAATACTTTAATTCCTAGTCAGATTGAGATGTGAACATGTAAAATCTGAAATTCTTGCATAAATTTAAACTGTTTTGAGGAGGGAGATTAAATGAGCTTCCAAACTTGAAAAAAAGGAGACTGAGCACGTGCCTTAAAATGGAAGGTCTGCTTTTGGCAC
>NW_013682494.1:1921-3490 GCF_000517525.1 Limulus polyphemus | reverse complement strand
AAGACTAAGTCAGTGACAGTCGGAACAATGATAAAGACTAAGTCAGTGACAGTCGGAACAATGATAGAGACTAAGCAACTCACAACTGGAACACTGATACAGACTAAGTCGCTCACAGATAGAACAATGATACAGACTAAATTGCTCAATTATACAGACTAAGTCACTGACAGTTAGAACAATGATACAGATTAAGTCACTGACAGTCAGAACAATGATACAGATTAAGTAACTTACAGTTGGAACAAGAATATTGATTAAGTCACTGACAGTTAGAACAATTATACAGACTAAGTCACTGACAGTTAGAACAATGATACAGATTAAGTCATTGACAGTCGGAACAATGATACAGACTAAGTCACTGACAGTTAGAGCAATGACACAGATTAAGTCACTGACAGTTGGAACAAGGATACTGATTAAGTCACTGACAGTTGGAACAAGGATACTGATTAAGTCACTGACAGTTAGAACAATTATACAGATTAAGTCACTGACAGTTGGAACAATGATAGAGACTAAATTATAGACAGAGCAATAAGTTAATCATAATACAAACCATTAATAAAGGACATGTAATCAAATATTGAAAGATAAACAATGATTAAATTAATATCTCTGAAATGGAGTGATGCCTATAATTAGGGTAGGCTTGGGTTTAGATGAGAGTAGTAGTAGTTAAGACACTCATATGGAGTTGGAAGTAAACAAACATGACATTGACCCAATTTCGAAACGTCTCGAGAGCAGTGACTTAATATGTACGTCATTCTTTCGTCAAAAACACCAGGGAGCGTGCTGCTAGGAGATATAATAGGATTACACCAGGGGACATGCTGCTATGTGCATGTTGCTAGGTGGTATAATAGGATTACATCAGCAACACCACAGGGCTGCATTGCTATGAATGCAATATTAGGTGACATCATATGAACAGGTCGTCTCACCAGATGGCGCATTACTAACATTTATCTTTTTCATATTATTTCATTAGATTTATAGTATTTGCCTTAATAATTAATTATCATTGAAAATTTCTGGGATGCTGTATAGAATAATGATACAGAAAACTAAACGTACATTCATGAAATTCTCAATATTTCATGGCACATTAGGAAATTATTTTCTCAGTTACTACTTTTTGTTTTTGATCTAGAACTCACATATTTATCATTTAAATATAACTTTACAAATCTAACTCACCAATGTCGAAACAAAAGTCTAACTTCTTGAAAATGTAATGGTTTAGACACGTAAATAAATAACAGTATTTTCCATCATCTTACAATTTGGGCTATGTTCTTCATATTTATCCAAGTGATAATTTTCTTCTGACAAGCTTATTCGATAACATTTGATACTGACAATTAACACAAACTTAAATATGTATGAATTATACAAATCTGGATTTCCAAGAGTAAATTATCTTTGGTACAAGTCTGTTTTTATTGCTCATATGTACACAAGTTCATGTCTTCTTGCACAAACAGTGTAGAAATCTCTAACTTTCCAGTTTGAAAAACCTCTCTCGTCATGACTACATACCCAGTGGTAAGTAGAAGTACT
>NW_013682494.1:0-1106 GCF_000517525.1 Limulus polyphemus | reverse complement strand
TATTGCTCATGTAATAAATCAAACACAGTGGCACCTTGCCCATCTCTTTCCATTTTTGGAAACGCTCCCTTATATACACCTACTTCTATATATGTCATGAATAACCAATCGCAAGCTCAGAATGTCCCCCTAGTGGCTTTCTCAGCCATCTTAACATGTTTGGACGCCATTTATTTCTTTCGAACCAATATTTCAAGGAGGTAGGTGGTATCTTTAGTATGCTCACAATTTCATATTTTTTAAGACTGAAATACATCTTAGTTACTAAGCTTGATAAATTATAGTGGAATTCTATGGTATTGATGTAATAATTTATTATTTTTTTGGTTATTCAACTGTATATTTAAAACCTACAAAAAATATTTTGTTTCATATCCTCCATGTCCAGAATTTTAATAGGCTTAGCAACTTACATCAAGCAGCAACCGAGTACAAAGGTCGTAACTAAAAGAGAGAATTGTTTGCTTTACTTCTTTAGTTACTATTCTATGTTTTAAGAAAAATAAGTTTAAGAATTTATTTCTAAATAGCAGTAATTTATATACATATATAATGTGTAATAATTGAAATGGGACTGTATTTTACAAAATACCAGTCTGCTAAACACAGCCTAAACGGGTCACTTTGTAAAGACTAAAGGTCCGTTTTATATTATTGGATATGGTAACATGATTGCACATGCGCAGCGTCATTGTAGCTTCTGTATTGTTAGCCAGGCATGGCTGAAAGGTCAATATAATAAAAATAATAAATATATATAAATGTATAATGTTATGAGATTTAAGACATTTAGTCTAAACATATATAATTTTCTGTTATAATTTGTAGTCATTCTAGAACGATAAAGGGATAATTTATATTTATTTCCTAATTTTTTTAACGTGGTTACGAGATCAGTCAAATCGACCAAACCCATACAGAGATTCGTTATTGAAAATAACAGATAAAATATAAAGTTTTTTTCTTAAGAAACGTTTGATAACTATCCAGACATTATAAATATTTCGCATGTGAAATTTGAAAATTTTCTAAATCACAAAAGTATTTTTAATCATAAAATGAAAATTACTTTGCATGTTGGATATCTGATATTTTGCATATGAAAG
>NW_013682493.1:0-2675 GCF_000517525.1 Limulus polyphemus | reverse complement strand
TAGAGGAAAGGTAGCCAGTCAACACCATCTATCGTCAACTCTTGAACTACTCTTGCTAGAGGAAAGGTAGCCAGTCAACACCATCTATCGACAACTTTGACTACAGGAAAGGTAGCCAGTCAACACCATCTATCGTCAACTCTTGAACTACTCTTGCTTGAGGAAAGGTAGCCAGTCAACACCATCTATCGACAACTTTGACTAGAGGAAAGGTAGTCAGTGAACACCATCTATCGTCAACTCTTGAACTAATCTTGTCGGAACAAACAGTGGGATTTGACGGCCCCTCTTATAATGCAGAGACGGCCCCGAAATGCCTTCTTCTTTATATTTTATTTATTTTTTTTGCGGTAACGGGTCATGAATAGTGATGCTTCAGTTTCTTCGTCTGACACGCTAACCAATGGAGTTTATAACTAAAGCTTTCTATACACGTATGTAATAGTTCAGTAATAGCGAATAATTAGAAGATTGATGAAACAAATCATTATTCAGATCTTAAACCTATTTTCAAGCACTCACTCCGCATCCTTGTCTTTCCTGTATCCTCCTAGAGGCAGTGGATAATAAAAACGGTATAACGACGTTCACGCAATCTGTACCGAAATAGATTTGTGTAGAAAAGACGCGGCTATTAGAATATAAGACCACTTCGCGTGCGGAATAACCGCTTTAATTTTACAGAACACTCGCACGTCATCGAGTTCATAGGAATGAAACATGCTACGATAAAATATTATTCCCTTTTAACTTTCATTCTGCTATAACCGGGAGGGGAGAAACGAATATCTGAAATAATAGAACAGTGTAGTGGTATAACCGGGAGGGGAGACACGAATATCTGAAATAATAGGACAGTGTACTGGTATAACCGGGAGGGGAGAAACGAATATCTGAAATAATAGAACAGTGTAGTGGTATAACCGGGAGGGGAGACACAAATATATTTTGTATGCTAGTGGTATTTGACCAACAAACTATTCTCGCTCCCAGGACTCGAACCCTGAACCCTTGGAGTAAACTCTAAATATCTTAATCTCTTTAATGCATAATAAAATTTTTCTAAGCCTTTTTTAACCAAGCTTTTCAAGAGCACCTAAATTTATAGAGAGGAAGACAGTGGATATAAACTTATTTATACAGAAGAAAATAAAAGCACCTTAGTGTGAACTCAGCAAAATGGTCAGAAGAAGAAGAATGATGATACCTTTACTTTCAAGACGAGGATGTAGTTTTCCACACTTTTAAAGAAATCTGGTTTTCTAGTAACGTAAAACCTGATTACTAGGTGTTTCTATTAGGATGAAACCTGATTTCCATACGTTTTGTGGCAAGACGAGACCTAGTTACCACGTGTTTTGTGGCAAGACGAAACCTAGTTACCATGTGTTTTGTGGCACGAAGAAACCTTGTTACCATGTGTTTAGTGGCAAGACGAAACCTAGTTACCACGTATTTAGTGGCAAGACGAAACCTAGTTACCACGTGTTTTGTGGCACGAGGAAACCTAGTTACCATGTGTTTTGTGGCAAGACGAAACCTAGTTACCACGTATTTAGTGGCACGAGGAAACCTAGTTACCATGTGTTTTATGGCAAGACGAGACCTAGTTACCACGTGTTTTGTGGCACGAGGAAACCTAGTTACCATGTGTTTTGTGGCACGAGGAAACCTAGTTACCATATGTTTTGTGGCAAGACGAAACCTTGTTACCATGTGTTTTGTGGCACGAGGAAACCTAGTTACCATGTGTTTTGTGACACGAGGAAACCTAGTTACCACGTATTTAGTGGCAAGACGAAGCCTAGTTACCACGTATTTAGTGGCAAGACGAAACCTAGTTACCACGTGTTTTGTGGCACGAGGAAACCTAGTTACCATGTGTTTTATGGCAAGATGAAACCTAGTTACCACGTGCTTTGTGACAAGATGAAACCTGATTGCCCCGTGTTTTGGGGTAAACAATTAGCGTTTCTGTGATGTGCGATACGCTAATCAGATGGAGCTCAGTAAATATTGTTGTCATGGGAGCTGAGATACGTCACTAGACCATTTCCTGTTCAGGAATCACTACTGGACTATATCTTCAACACAGAACTTCCTCTCTACACTAGCCTGTAAACTTGTTTTAAACCAGTAGTTCTGTGTTGTCAGGAGCTCTTTTCAGTAAGCGGTTAAAATAGATATTACATCTAGACCAATTCTAACTAGCAATCAAACCGGGAACACTTTCTGTACGAAAGCTGGTTTATTTAGAATCAGCTCGTTTTTTATATGACACTTAAACTAAACGGACAGCCCAGTGACCCTAAGATTTGGGCATAGCAACCTCTATTTTAGAGTTGCTGACTGGTCAGCGGCATTCATTACCTACATAACGACACTTAACCGATCGTCAGAAATGACCGTCACAGTTATAAAGTTCTACAGCTAAAAATGAAAAACGTGTTTAGCAGCAAACCGCGGCTCAAACCTTGAACCTTCCTACTCGGCCACAGGTTCAGGTCTTGGTAGTATAATACTTATTTAAGGCACCAGATTGATCAAGTCTACAGATTCTACTCACATTTATGACAGGGATCGTATTTTCTTTGGCGGAATTTAGAAACAATTCATTAATTATAACTTCAAATCATGTATCATTTGTACTGAACATATAACTTATTAACGTGAAA
>NW_013682492.1:0-2676 GCF_000517525.1 Limulus polyphemus | reverse complement strand
GAGAATAGAAAGTATAGTACAGTCATGTAAACAAAACCAATGCCTATAGAGAATAGAAAGTATAGTACAGTCATGTAAACAAAACCAATGCCTATACAGAAAGGAAAGTAGAGTACAGTCATGTAAACAAAACCTATACCTATAGAGAAAGGAAAGTAGAGTACATCATGTAAACAAAACCAATACCTATAGAGAATGGAAAGTATAGTACACTCATGTAAACTAGAGAAAGGAAAGTAGAGTACATCATGTAAACAAAAGAAGTGAGAAACTGTTTAACTTCAACATGTTTATACGTTATTGATACAAGTAAGAAACTGTTTAACTTCGACATGTTTATACGTGAATGTTAGAAGTAAGAAACTGTTTAACTTCAACATGTTTATACGTGAATGTTAGAAGTGAGAAACTGTTTAACTTCAACATGTTTAAACGTGAATGCTAGAAGTAAGAAACTGTTTAACTTCAACATGTTTATACGTTATTGATACAAGTAAGAAACGGTTTAACTTCAACATGTTTATACGTGATTGTTAGAAGTTAGAAACTGTTTAACTTCAACATGCTTATAAGTGAATGTTAGAAGTAAGAAATTGTTTAACTTCAACATGTTTCTACGTGAATGTTAGAAGTGAGAAACTGTTTAACTTCAACATGTTTATACGTGAATGTTAGAAGTAAGAAATTGTTTAACTTCAACATGTTTCTACGTGAATGTTAGAAGTGAGAAACTGTTTAACTTCAACATGTTTATACGTGATTGCTAGAAGTGAGAAACTGTTTAACTTCAACATGTTTATACGTTATTGATACAAGTAAGAAACTGTTTAACTTCAACATGTTTATACGTGAATGTTAGAAGTAATAAATTGTTTAACCTCAACATGTTTATACGTGATTGTTAGAAGTGAGAAACTGTTTAACTTCAACATGTCTATATGTGAATGTTAGAAGTAAGACACTGTTTAACTTCAACATGTTTATACGTGAATGTTAGAAGTGAGAAACTGTTTAACTTCAACATGTTTATACATGAATGTTAGAAGTAAGAAACTGTTTAACTTCAACATGTTTATACGTGATTGTTAGAAGTGAGAAACTGTTTAACTTCAACATGTTTATACGTGAATGTTAGAAGTGAGAAACTGTTTAACTTCAACATGTTTATACGTGAATGTTAGAAGTGAGAAACTGTTTAATTTCAACATGTTTATACGTGATTGTTAGAAGTGAGAAGCTGTTTAACTTCAACATGTTTATACGTGATTGTTAGAAGTGAGAAATTGTTTAACTTCAACATGTTTATACGTGAATGTTAGAAGTGAGAAACTGTTTAACTTCAACATGTTTATACGTGATTGTTAGAAGTAAGAATCTGTTTAACTTCAACATGTTTATACGTGAATGCTAGAAGTGAGAAACTGTTTAACTTCAACATGTTTATACGTTATTGATACAAGTAAGAAACGGTTTAACGTCAACATGTTTATACGTGATTGTTAGAAGTGAGAAACTGTTTAACTTCAACATGTTTATACGTGATTGTTAGAAGTAAGAAACTGTTTAACTTCAACATATTTATACGTTGACGTTAAAGGTGTATGCTTAGTTCTTCTGTGCCTCAACTTTTAAGATAAACAACTAGTTGTGTATTAATATGTTATTTTTTTATGAAAGAATTCGAATTTTGAACTTCGAAGATGGAAACTTAACTTACCTTTTAGTACGGGTACTAAGTTCCATATTGCAATTCCTCCCGTACTCATGTACTGACCAATGGACACTTCCATTATAAACAGCGGTATTCCACAAAAAATGATGCTCAGGAAATAGGGTAAGAGAAAAGCTCCTGAAAGAATAAGTAAATAAAATTTATTCTAGGACAATAAATAAATAAAACACTAGTAAGATGTATAATAGGTCAATAAATAAATAAAACACTAGTAAGATGTATAATAGGTCAATAAATAAATAAAACACTAGTAAGATGTATAATAGGTCAATAAATAAAATAGTAAGATGTATAATAGGTCAATAAATAAATAAAACACTAGTAAGATGTATACTAGGTCAATAAATAAATAAAACACTAGTAATATGTATACTAGGTCAATAAATAAAACACTAGTAAGATGTATACTAGGTCAATAAATAAATAAAACACTAGTAAGATGTATACTAGGTCAATAAATAAAACACTAGTAAGATGTATAATAGGTCAATAAATAAAACACTAGTAAGATGTGTAATAGGTCAATAAATAAATAAAACACTAGTAAGATGTATAATAGGTCAATAAATAAATAAAACACTAGTAAGATGTATACTAGGTCAATAAATAAAACACTAGTAAGATGTATAATAGTTCACCTTCTGTAACTTGTTATTGGTTACTGTAGGTCAATAAATAAATAAAACACTAGTAAGATGTATACTAGTTCACCTTCTGTAACTTGTTATTGGTTACTGTAGGTCAATAAGTAAATAAAACACTAGTAAGATGTATACTAGTTCACCTTCTGTAACTTGTTATCGGTTACTGTAGGTCAATAAATAAATAAAACACTAGTAAGATGTATACTAGTTCACCTTCTGTAACTTGTTATTGGTTACTGTAGGTCAACAAATAAATAAAACACTAGTAAGATGTATACTAGTTCACCCTCTGTAACTTGT
>NW_013682491.1:0-2677 GCF_000517525.1 Limulus polyphemus | reverse complement strand
GTGTTAAATATAAACACGGTTCTCTAGTCTCTACTATCGTGTTAAATAGAAACACGGTTCTCTAGTCTCTACTATCGTGTTAAATATAAAGACGGTTATCTAGTATCTACTATCGTGTTAAATAGAAACACGGTTCTCTAGTCTCTACTTTCGTGTTAAATAGAAACACGGTTCTCTACAGTCTCTACTATCGTGTTAAATAGAAACACTGTTCTCTAGTATCTACTATCGTGTTAAATATAAACACGGTTATCTAGTATCTACTATCGTGTTAAATATAAACACGGTTCTCTAGTCTAGTTTCGTGTTAAATATGAACACGGTTCTCTAGTCTCTACTTTCGTGTTAAATAGAAACACGGTTCTCTACAGTCTCTACTTTCGTGTTAAATAGAAACACTGTTCTCTAGTATCTACTATCGTGTTAAATAGAAACACGGTTCTCTACAGTCTCTACTATCGTGTTAAATAGAAACACGGTTATCTAGTATCTACTATCGTGTTAAAGAGAAACACGGTTCTCTACAGTCTCTACTATCGTGTTAAAGAGAAACACGGTTCTCTAGTCTCTACTATCGTGTTAAATAGAAACACGGTTCTCTACAGTCTCTACTATCGTGTTAAAGAGAAACACGGTTCTCTAGTCTCTACTTTCGTGTTAAATAGAAACACGGTTCTCTAGTATCTACTATCGTGTTAAATATAAACACGGTTATCTAGTATCTACTATCGTGTTAAATAAAACACGGTTCTCTAGTCTCTACTATCGTGTTAAATAGAAACACGGTTCTCTAGTCTCTACTATCGTGTTAAATAGAAACACGGTTCTCTAGTCTCTACTATCGTGTTAAATAGAAACACAGTTCTCTACAGTCTCTACTTTCGTGTTAAATAGAAACACGGTTCTCTACAGTCTCTACTATCGTGTTAAATAGAAACACGGTTCTCTACAGTCTCTACTATCGTGTTAAATATAAACACGGTTCTCTAGTCTCAACTATCGTGTTAAATAGAAACACAGTTCTCTACAGTATCACTTTTCTGTGTACTTCTGAAGCATGAATTTTATACTTCTCATTTTTTAATTCAACAATTCATTCGCAACTGATACAACTCAAAGATCTATTGTTGTAATGAAAACTTGTATTTTATGTGTCGATTATAGTATAATTTGAAGAATTGTCTTTATTACGTCCAATACACTCTAGTTCCATTATTATCATAATATTTCTTCTCAATTTGATGACGTAACTAATGTTCATTGGCTGATGGAAACGATAGTGATGACGTTAATTAATGCTCATTGGCTGATGGGAACGATAGTGATGACGTAACTAATGTCCATTGGCTGATGGAAACGATAGTGATGACGTAAATTGGCTCTGAAAGACCGTATAAATTGGCTGCGAAAGATAATAAGGATTGACGTAAGCTAATGTTTATTGGCTGTGAATTACAATAGTGATTACGTAACTAATGTTTATTGGCTGTGAATTACAATAGTGATGACGTAACTAATGTTTATTGGCTATGAATGATAATAAGAACTGACATAAATTTATTGTTAGTTCGCATTTCGGTATGTTACTGTTAAGACGTATTGAACCTAGACTCTGTTATATCACAATAGGAAATTCATAATATGACCGAATAGTCATTAATGTTATTAGAAACTTAAAACTTATTGTGTTATATTATCTAAACGTTAACTAACTCGTTGTATGATTTATAACATTAACTAGAAGTACAAGTAGATTCATTCATTGATTGTATAAATTATTTCTAAACAAAACCTTTAATGACAAGTCACTCAGATCATAGTTGTCTTTATTGGTCTTGACGTTAGACATTTTCGGAAGTATCTGAAGTCATCAAGAAGAGTCGAAGTCAACAGTCATCAGCTGATGAACTTTCCAAATCTTCTCCAGAAAGAAATTCTGTTGACTTCTTTTCTAGTAGACGTTCCATCCCGTTTTCTACTACCACAACGTCATCGGTGGCAACAGCAGAGACAGCAAGGAAGGTAGGACTAGTCGTAAACAGAGCTGTTATTGTGTCACAGGTGTTCGTATACAACTCGTACCATATATAATACTACGACACTGTAGAAGTTTGAAGTAAGAACAAAGATAGTTCTACCACAAAATGTTCTTGTACAACTTGCACCAGACGTAAAACTACGACATTGTAGTACACAGTGTTACCTCATCCTTCTTGTACAACTTGTACCAGACGTAAAACTACGATACTGTAGTACACAGTGTTACCTCATCCTTCTTGTACCAGACGTAAAACTACGATACTGTAGTACACAGTGTTACCCCATCCTTCTTGTACAACTTGTACCAGACGTAAAACTACGACACTGTAGTACACAGTGTTACCTCATCCTTCTTGTACAACTTGTACCAGACGTAAAACTACGACACTGTAGTACACAGTGTTACCTCATCCTTCTTGTACAACTTGTACCAGACGTAAAACTACGATACTGTAGTACACAGTGTTACCTCATCCTTCTTGTACAACTTGTACCAGATGTAAAACTACGACACTGTAGTACACAGTGTTACCTCATCCTTCTTGTACAACTTGTACCAGACGTAAAACTATGACACTGTAGTACACAGTGTTACCTCATCCTTCTTGTACAACTTGTACCAGACGTAAAACTATGA
>NW_013682490.1:0-2678 GCF_000517525.1 Limulus polyphemus | reverse complement strand
ATGGAGTAGTTGGTTTAGCCTTACTTGGTAACCGAATTTATAATCATCATACTCATCCGAACACATAGGAGTAACTCTAGTTACCGAATCTGTAACCACCATACTTATCTTTAGCCTTACTTGGTACAACTACTCCATAAACACCTAGGTGTAACTATAGTTACCGAATTAATAATCATCATACTCATCTTTAGCCTTACTTGGTACAACGACTCCATAAACACCTAGGTTTAACTCTAGTTACAGAATTTATAACCACCATTCTCATCTTTAGCCTTACTTGAAACAACTATTCCATGAACAACTAAATGTAACTCTAGTTACAGAACTTATAACCTCCATACTCCTCTTTAGCGTTATTTGGTACAACAACTCCACGAACACCTAGGTGTAACTCTTGTTACGGAATTTATAACCACCATACTCATCTTTATGGAGTTGTTGTACCAAATAACGCTAAACAGGAGTATGGTGGTAATGAATTCGGTAACTA
This sequence comes from Limulus polyphemus, assembly GCF_000517525.1. Lineage (NCBI taxonomy): Eukaryota > Metazoa > Arthropoda > Merostomata > Xiphosura > Limulidae > Limulus > Limulus polyphemus. The sequence goes on along the minus strand of NW_013682490.1, from coordinate 2,185 downwards.
TAGTTACACCTAGTTATTTATGGAGTAGTTGTACCAAGTAAGGCTAAAGATGAGTATGGTGGTTATGCCTTACTTGGTACAACTACTCCATGAACACCTAGGTGTAACTCTAGTTACAGAATTTACTCATCTTTAATGGGGGTTACACATTCGTTAACTAGAGTTACACCTAGGTGTTCATGGAGTAGTTGTACCAAGAATGGCTAAAGTTGAGTATAGTGGTTATAAATTCGGTAACTATTGTTACACCTTGGTGTTTATGGAGTAGTTATACTAAGTAAGGCTAAAGATGAGTATGGTGGTTATAAATTCGGTAACTATAGTTACACCTAGGTATTTATGTAGTAGTTGTACCAAGTAAGGCTAAAGATGAGTATGGTGGTTATAAATTCTGTAACTAGAGTTACACCTAGATGTTCTTGGAGTCGTTGTACCAAGTAAGGCTAAAGATGAGTATGATGATTATAAGTTCGGTAACTATAGTTACACCTAGGTGTTTATGGAGTAGTTGTAACAAGTAAGGCTAAAGATGAGTATGGTGGTTAGAAATTCGTAACTAGAGTTACTCCTATGTGTTCGTGGAGTTGTTGTACCAAGTAAGGCTAAAGATGAGTATGGTGGTTACAAATTCGGTAACTAGAGTTACACCTAGGTATTCTAAGAGTTTTTGTACCAAATAACGCTAAAGATGAGTATGGTGGTTACAAATTCGGAAACTAGAGTAACTCCTATGTGTTCGTGGAGTTGTTGTAACAAATAACGCTAAAGATGAGTATGGGGGTTACACATTCGTTAACTAGAGTTACACTACGTGTTCATGGAGTAGTTGTACCAAGTAAGGCTAAAGATGAGTATGGTGGTTATAAATTCTGTAACTAGAGTTACACTCAGGTGTTCATGGAGTAGTTGTACCAAGTAAGGCTAAAGATGAATATGGTGGTTACAAATTCGTAACTAGAGTTACTCCTATGTGTTCGTGGAGTTGTTGTACCAAGTAAGGCTAAAGATGTGTATGGTGGTTGTAAGTTCTGTAACTAGAGTTGCACCTAGTTTCATGGAGTAGTTGTACCAAGTAAGGCTAAAGATGAGTATTGTGGTTATAAATTCTGTAACTAGAGTTACACCTAGGTTTTATGGAGTAGTGGTACCAAGTAAGGCTAAAGATGAGTATGGTGGTTATAAATTCTGTAACTAGAGTTACACCTAGGTGTTCATGGAGTAGTTGTACCAAGTAAGGCTAAAGATGAATATGGTGGTTATAAATTCGGTAATTAGAGTTACACCTAGGTGTTCGTGGCGTCGATGTACCAAATAACGCTAAAGAGGAGTAAGGTGGTTATAAATTCAGTAACTAGAGTTACACCTAGGTGTTCGTGTAGTTGTTGTACCAAGTACGGCTAAAGATGAGTAGGATGGTTATAAATTCGGTAACTAGAGTTACACCTAGTTGTTCATGGAGTAGTTGTACCAAGTAAGGCTAAAGATGAGTATGGTGGTTTAAAATTCGGAACTAGAGTTACTCCTATGTGTTCGTGGAGTTGTTGTCCCAAATAACGCTAAAGATGAGTATGGGGGTTACACATTCGTTAACTAGAGTTACACCTAGGTGTTCATGGAGTAATTGTACCAAGTATGGCTGAAGTTGAGTATAGTGGTTATAAATTCGATTACTATAGTTACACCTACGTATTTATGGAGTAGTTGTACCAAGTAAGGCTAAAGATGAGTATGATGGTTATAAATTCGGTAACTATAGTTACACCTAGGTATTTATGGAGTAGTTGTACCAAGTAAGGCTAAAGATGAGTATGGTGGTTACAAATTCGTAACTAGAGTTACTTTTATGTGTTCGTGGAGTTGTTGTACCAAATAACGCTAAAGATGAGTATGGTGGTTACAATTCGGTAACGATAGTTACACCTAGGTGTTTATGGAGTAGTTATACCAAGTAAGGCTAAAGATGAGTATGGTGGTTATAAATTTGGTAACTATAGTTACACCTAGGTATTTATGGAGTAGTTGTACCAAGTAAGGCTAAAGATGAGTATGATGGTTATAAATTCGGTAACTATATTTACACCTAGGTATTTATGGAATAGTTGTACTAAGTAAGGCTAAAGATGAGTATGGTAGTTATAAATTTGGTAACTATAGTTACACCTAGGTATTTATGGAGTAGTTGTAC
>NW_013682489.1:2009-3437 GCF_000517525.1 Limulus polyphemus | reverse complement strand
TTGATAATGACCCGTTCTACTGAAAGGAGTTATCCTTAACTTCTCACCTCTCTTTCTCTTCCCATAACCTTTTCTTTTTAACATTTACTTATTTGATAATGACCCGTTCTACTGAAAGGAGTTATCCTTAACTTCTCACCTCTCTTTCTCTTCCCATAACCTTTTCTTGTTAACATTTACTTATTTGATAATGACCCATTCTACAGAAAGGAGTTATCCTTAACTTCTCACCTCTCTTTCTCTTCTCATAACCTCTTCATAGGTAGGAGGCTTATCGACTGCTCTTAATGCTCCTATTTCATCACTAATAGTAAAAATGTCGTTAGTTCTACTCTGGCCTTGGTCGTTTCCGTCATTGCCACTCCTTCGGGCACATAACGATCTAGAACAGAACAAAGTTAATCTTTAGGGATTTTTGTCATTTTGTTTATTCAAATATAACTTGGAACATGGGGGCTTTAAAAAAATCAAGCCGCACTATACATGCAGGAATCCAAGAGATTAAAATGTAAAGCTGGCAAATAAATAATTCTGAACCAGAAATCATATATTAAAAACAAAAGAAGAAACATTACGAATAGTCATCTTATTAGTTTAATCATGTCAAGTGTTTTTACTTAGAGACTTAACTGTTATTGTCCTCATGAAATTTATCATTACATTAGTTATAGACTTGTGCCCTTTGGTGGACCCTTACAGAACCATTTCCACATACACCTTTTCTGACGTCATGAATATATTAAAATATCAAAATATTTGCAGCCAATCTTGAAGAATCATTCAGCGATGTTGGTCTTTACATAAAACCTTGGAGGTAAAATAAATTATACATATTCGAACCTCCATGGAGAGCACGTTGCTTGCCTTATCCAAACATGACCAAGTCAGATGCATTAGAATAACTTTTAGTTAACGACAAAAGTGGTTTTTGATGCTTTCATAATCACAACGATTTAACGTTTGTTCCTCTATGGAAGCACTTTTGGCTAACCTGAACATTTATCTTTGTATACTTCATTATTCGTAATATTCTCGTGCACAATAGTTCTTTTACTGAATATGTGATTATTTACAGGGTAGTTTCAACTCACTTATATTGATTTTTGAAAAGTTTTTTTGATGTACAAAACTTGAAGATAGCTTTTATATGCGGAAACATCTGTTAGCTGAGTTCTTGCACAGATCTTAAAATATAACGTTGATAAACGGAAACATCGGCACATGTAGATACTTAGATCTTGAAAGTCGAGTTGTTCAAAACTTGAAAATAGCGTTGATAACTGTACCAATTGTTGGTTGAGATGTTGCAAAGGAAACATCTGCTTAAGCTTTACCACCAAGTTCTACCACCAAAATGTGAATCAGCGATTGGCCAGCATTTACTAGTGAACCTGACTTGTGCTGACAACTACACGGATTGCAGTTAAA
>NW_013682489.1:0-1251 GCF_000517525.1 Limulus polyphemus | reverse complement strand
ATAACTGGACTAATTGTCTCGAAAATGATCTATAGGAAATAGTACAGCTTATAAAATGAGTCATATCAACGTAGGCCAGTAAGGCAATCACTGATTGGCAAGTCCTTAATGTTGATATTTCCGTTTATCAACGTTATATTTTAAGATCTGTGCAAGAACTCAGCTAACAGATGTTTCCGCATATAAAAGCTATATTGATTTTACAAACAAAAAAATAGATAGTTTTTGGTCACTGATTTCTTATACTTTGTTTTCAGTGTATTTGAATAAAATAAATAAAAGAGTTATTGACGGATGTAAAACAAAACTAACACTTACCGACGGGTATAAAACAACAGTAAGATTTACTGACGTATATAAAACAACACTAAGACTTACCGACGGATATAATACAACATTAATACTTACCGACGGATATAAAACATCATTAAACACTTAACGACGGATATAAAACAACACTAACACTTACCGACGAATATAAAATAACACTAACACTTACCGACGGATATAAAATAACACTAACACTTACCGACGAATATAAAATAACACTAACACTTACCGACGGATATAAAATAACACTAACACTTACCGACGGATATAAAATAACACTAACACTTACCGACGGATATAAAACAACACTAATACTTACCGACGGCTATAAAACAACACCAATACTTACCGACGGATATAAAACAACACCAATACTTACCGACGGATATAAAACAACACTAACACTTACCGACGGATATAAAACAACACTAATACTTACCGACGGATATAAAACAACACTAACACTTACCGACGGATATAAAACAACACTAACACTTACCGACGGATTATGCAAGTTAGTAATACACCTAACACCGCCACCATGAGGCACGCTACAGCGATCATGGCTGCAGTGTAGACTTCCTTTGATTTGGATTCGGTAACACCTAAACAACAGAAATAAATTGATATTTTTTCTTATATTAAATAAAAATTAGAATGGAATATTCAATAAAAAACATGCAATAGATGTTTACTTAAATGTAATGTGTGTCCATAATACTTTGTCCTTGTACCGGTTATAGAATTTAAATATAGTAATAATATCGCAGTGTAAAGTAAATATAACATTGTGAAGTAAGATTACATGAATAGTACCATTACAATGTAAAGTAAATGTGACATTGTGAAGTAAGATTACATGAATAGTACCATTACAATGTGAAGTAAATATGACATTGTGAAGTAAGATTACATGAATAG
>NW_013682488.1:0-2679 GCF_000517525.1 Limulus polyphemus | reverse complement strand
AGCACAGACAGCCCATTGTGTAGCTTTGTGCTTAATTGCAAACAAACAAACTTTCATGCTTTAATGGTGAAGTGGACACGGAATGAAAACAGATTAGACTAGTATTTTTAATCACTTACTACAGGTTAATTAGTGAATATTTTAAGACTAACATGAATTATTTATGTAGACAAGAGATTAAACTTACGATTTAGGCTAAATTTTAAAAATGTAATTTTTTTGAAATATTGGTGGCGCTCTTTAAGGGTCATGACTATTATAATTTAATTTAATTCAAGTTAATCTGTTTTTCCTTTCATGTATCTAATATATATATATATATACATGTATGTATGGTTTTCACATTTTAGGGTTGAGAAAATCCCAAAGTTTTTCAGGATCTTTTAAGCTTATAAGTAATTAAATAAAACATTTGATGCATAAATATCGGTTGTCGTTTTTCGTTTGGCAGTTTCTTGATAAATTGACAAATACAAAAAAAGACTAGTGCATGTAGTTCAACTCTATATTTGAACTTTTAAATAATTCTTCCGCATTCAACAATTCATCGTGTCTTCCAAAGATGTTTCTTTAAGTGAAACCATCGTAAAATATGTATTAAAGATACCAATCAGCACGCGCGTCAACCAACATAATAACTAACAGAAAGAGAGTTGATTCTCCTCCTACAGCCCCTCGGTGGTCAGAGGTAAATCTGTGGGCGTATTTAACGCTAAAAATCTGGTTTCGATACCCAAGGTGGTTGAGGCACAGCCAACTTATTGTGTAGCTTCGGGCTTAACAAGTAACAAACCTTCTAAGGTGTTTATGAAATCTGTAAAACGCAAAAATGTTTGTGCCTTTATGCACATAATTTCAGTACAGGACAGACAGAAAATAGCTGTTTCTACGTGTTTAATTGTATTGTACGTCTCATCAGCAAAAGAAGATAAATAACGAATTTAAAACAGTGATAAATAAAGAAAAATAAACGATTCGAAAAACGTTTACCGATAGAAATATTAATACATGGAAAGCCAGACAGAAACTGTGAGAGGGCGTTGACCGACAGGAAGATCGATACATAGAGAAACAGACTGAAGCAATGACTGTCTGACCAACATAGATACGGAAAAAGAACGATACAATGACAGGTTAAACAGAATATATGTAGCTAAGTAGAAGGATTGTAAAAATTGCGTCTATTTTTATACTTACGGAACGAAGTCTGGAACATCCGAGAATGAAGGGTATTTTCTAAACCACACCAGCATACGTTTCTCCACGGAGTTAGGTCTGTGATAAGTAAGTTCGTGCCCTGGAGAAAAGAAATACACGTCTTTTCAAGTTGCTACAATGTTAATAAATGCACGTCTTTTCAAGTTGCTACAATGTTAAGAAATGCATGTTTTTTTAAGTTATCCAATGTTAAGAAATACACGTCTTTTCAAGTTGCTACAATGTTAAGAAATGCATGTTTTTTTAAGTTATCCAATGTTAAGAAATACACGTCTTTTCAAGTTGCTACAATGTTAAGAAATGCAGATCTTTTTAAGTTGCTACAATGTTAAGAAATGCATGTTTTTTTTAAGTTATCCAATGTTAAGAAATACACGTCTTTTCAAGTTGCTACAATGTTAAGAAATGCAGATCTTTTTAAGTTGCTACAATGTTAAGAAAGTCGTTTTAAGTTGCTACAATGTTAAGAAATACACGTCTTTTTAAGTTGCTACAGTGTTAAAATGTGTGTGAATAATTATCAACACTTGCAATACGTGTTATACAGGAATGTTCAAAAATCCTTATCCCATCTTTATCTCTTGGTGATATAATTATAAATTTTGGCCAATATCTTCCGAAGAAAAAATTTGTACTATAAAAACTCAAAGTATATATCATAAATCATTTTTGTGTGAAAACTGTAAAGGTAAAAGTCACTAAAAATGTAGAAAAACCTACTTTCAAAAATTTCAAGATTCTGAAGGATATAAAACATTTTTTTAGTATTATTTTTTTTTTGTACAAAACTTATATGTAGCGCAAAAAACAATAACTTAAATTTGAATTAATTTCCAGAATTTTCTCGACAACAGATATTATACGAGAAAATTTATAAAACAACGTATATGATCAGGACTGCCCCCCAGTGTCTGTTTCTTGAAATCACAGCATTTGGTGAACCGCCACAGTAACCATTTGTTGAACTGTCCGAGTGGCAGTTTGTTGAACTACGTCAGCATCATAACATTTGTTTTAAAGTTTGGTGTTCACGGTGTCTCAAACTTTTAGTTCTTAAGCCTGACAACAGGAGATTTCGTGTTTTAACAAAAAAGAAGCAAATGTATAGACTAGTAAACATATTTATTCATGTTATATAGCAATATTCTTGTCACAATCAAGTTATGTTGCTAAGGGCGCGCCATATTTAAAACATGAATGCGGCACATCGCATTTTTTATCGGTTAGTTTTTTTTTTTTGAATTACAGGAAATGTGTGTTTTTGAAACTAAAATGACTGCAACGTTTTCATTGATTCGATTCTCAAACACGAAACGAATAGAAGAACCCCGATTGTTTGTTTGTTTGTTTTTGAATTTCGCGCAAAGCTACACGAGGGCTATCTGCGCTAGCCGTCCCTAATTTAGCAGTGTAAGACTAGAGGGAAGGCAGCTAGTCATCACCACCCACCGCCAACTCTTG
>NW_013682487.1:1766-3261 GCF_000517525.1 Limulus polyphemus | reverse complement strand
TACCCCTTCTGAGATATTTTTTAAGGTAGTTATATATATATATATATATATATAGTCAAGTTACGTATTCAGATTTACAGGTTAATTCTTGTCAAAATGAACATTGCCGATTGAGTGATGTTGGACTAAAATATTTCTGTGGTGAAATGAATCGATAAATAAAATAATTAAGTATTACTTTTAATTGGCATTTTTCCCCATCTGAATAATATACTCCTTACCCTTCTGTACATCCTTATCCTTCTGAGTTTACATCTTTATCCTTCTGACTTTACATCCTTACCCTTCTGACTTTACATCCTTATCCTTCTGATTTACATCCTTACCCTTCTGACTTTACATCCTTACCCTTCTAGCTTTACATCCTTACCCTTCTGGCTTTACATCCTTACCCTTCTGGCTTTACATCCTTATCCTTCTGACTTTACATCCTTCCCTTCTGGTTTTACATCCGTATCCTTCTGGCTTTACATCATTACCCTTCTGGCTTTACATCCTTACTCTTCTGACTTTACATCCTTACCCTTCTGACTTCACATCCTTACCCTTCTGACTTTACATCCTTATCCTTCTGGTTTTACATCCTTATCCTTCTGGCTTTATATCATTACCCTTCTGGCTTTACATCCTTACCCTTCTGGCTTTACATCCTTATCCTTCTGACTTTACATCCTCACCCTTTTGGTTTTACAGCCTTATCCTTCTGGCTTTACATCCTTACCCTTCTGACTTTACATCCTTACCCTTCTAGCTTTACATCCTTATCCTTCTGGCTTTACAACCTTATCCTTCTGACTTTACATCCTTATCCATCTGGCTTTATATCCTTATCCTTCTGACTTTACATCCTTACCCTTCTGGCTTTACATCTTTATCCTTCTGATTTTACATCCTTACACTTTGGGCTTCACATTCTTACCTCTCTAACTTTACATTACGTAAAAGATATTTCTATCATTTATATTCCTAATCTTGTGTTAAATCTTATATATATCCAATCCTCCATCATCGTGATAATTATAAAATAATAACTTAATTTAAGCTCTAATTCATATCTATCACATTTTTCTCCATTTTAATGTTAATTGGAAGAAGAACCAAAATAATATTGCCCAAACAATGTTATTTTTATTAATATTTTCGTAAATCCAATAATATCAATATGGTGAAAAGTAAATAACAATATCACGTGAAAGTTTTCAACAAAACTCAAAGAAGAATGTATATAATCACACTTTTAGGGAGAGTTTAGTACAGATAAAGGGTGAATTTCAGAAAAAAAAAAAGACTTAAAATTCGAACTCTTTCGGATAGTTGACTGTTCTTTTTATATTTTCCGAAAGTTTGTTTTTGGAATTTCGCGCAAAGCTACACGAGGGCTATCTGCGCTAGCCGTCCCTAATTTAGCAGTGTAAGACTAGAGGGAAGGCAGCTAGTCATCACCACCCACCGCCAACTCTTGGGCTACTCTTTTACCAACGAATAGTGGGATTGA
>NW_013682487.1:0-1184 GCF_000517525.1 Limulus polyphemus | reverse complement strand
GATTCGAACCCGCGACCCTCAGATTGTGAGTCGAGCGCCTTATCCACCTGGCCATGCCGGGCACATTTTCCGAAAGAAAAAAAAATCAACTATTCGAAAGCGCTAGAGTTTGAGGTCTTTTCCTTTTTAATTCATTGCACCTTGTGCACGTGATCCTGTGTGCTAACTCTTTAATCAGCACAGATACAAGAGATAGCCTAACTCTGTATATAATTACATTTGGTGCATATTTTTGTTCGCTTATACTCATAAGGGTATAAATTCTTAGCGTTTTTCAACTTATACGTTTTATCATGAAAGATGAACGTGCCATGATGCAATAAATACAACAGAAGACAGTTTAATTATATTTAAGTATAGCCTATCTAACGTGTGAACATTAATATAGAAAATGCGAGCCCACTGACACATACGCTAGCGAGTGTTAAGTAGAAACAAAGATAACGTGGAGAAGATGATGATAAAACTACAATGAGTTCTTACTGTGTTTGAATTACGTAGTCCTGACTGGAGTATATTGCACATAATTATGAAACGACTTTGAACTCCAGAGAATCTTCCTAGGTTTCTTATTTGCTCAACGTTTCGCCATTATGCCTTCATCAGGAACATAAGTTATCTGTACTGTTATCTATCACTCAACTAATGACTATTGTATTCTAAGAATTAAACTTGGTATAAGAATACACCTTCCATGAAATAGTTCATCTTCCGAGATTTCTTATTTGCTCAACGTTTCGCCATTATGCCTTCATCAGAAACATAAGTTTTCTGTACTACTCTCTATCACTCAACTAATGACTATTGTATTCTAAGAATTAAACTTGGTATAAGAATACATCTTCCATGAAATAGTTCATCTTCCGAGGTTTCTTATTTGCTCAACGTTTCGCCATTATGCCATCATCAGAAACATAGGTTTTCTGTACTGCTCTCTTTCACTCAACTAATGACTATTGTATTCTAAGAAGTAAACTGGGCATAATAATACACCTTCCATGAAATAGTTCATCTTCCGAGGTTTTTTTATTTGCTCAACGTTTCGCCATTACGCCTTCATCAGGAACATAAGTTTTCTGTACTGCTCTCTATCACTCAACTAATGACTATTGTATTCTAAGAAGTAAACTGGGCATAAGAATACACCTTACATGAAATAGTTCATCTTCCGAGGTTTCTTATTT
>NW_013682486.1:0-2680 GCF_000517525.1 Limulus polyphemus | reverse complement strand
TATACTAGTAACGTAACTAACTTAACACATCACCTGGGCGTGACTTAGTTTACCACATCATTTTATACTAGTAACGTAACTAACTTAACACATCACCTGGGCGTGACTTAGTTTACCACATCATAGTATACTAGTAGTAACGTAACTAACTTAATACATCACCTGGGCGTGACTTAGTTTACTTATTCTGTTATTTGTTTGTTTTTGTAAAGACTGCACAACGCGCTATCGATTCTGTATCCATCACAGGAAATAAACCCCGAATTTTGTTATTATAATCTCACATGATAACCGCTGGGCAGTTCTGTGATTTGTTAATTACGTGATGCACATTTCCAATTTCGCAGAAACCGTCATTTTTGTCTGTTAATATACGGACAGATTACGACACAGTATGACGTCAAAACACATATATAGTGGATGAGACTTCCCAATCTCACAGTATTCTATCTTTATACAGCAAAATTATTTAAAAAATATTTGTTATTATATTTTGAAAAAGAAAACAGTCTCATTTTACATAGTTCTTGTGAACTGTTAAACGTTGGCTTTATTTATTTAACACATCTGTGTGGAAACTTCCACAAGTGTCGACCTAATATTAATACAAACTTACTTTTTTTATAGCCTAAACATCTATCAGGGTTTAATCTGGTTCCACAAATCTACCTCATTAAAACAATAAATCAGTTAAGACTAATGATACTTAAACTTGTAGTTCTGCCGCCATTTTTTCTGGCATCCTAAGAACGGTGCAATATTTATTCCATCTTTGTTACGTGCAGATCATCCAATCCGGGAAACTGCACGTGTTAGTCATTGTACTTTTTATTGTTGTTTCGGAGTGAATTCACGTGTCTAAACCGCCTTTTCAGTCTTCGTATCAAGTTATTGGGACTTCCCTGTTGTTAGTCAGATTGCGCGGATTAAACCGCCATCTATAGTGATAAAGTAGCTAAGAGGATAATAAATACAAAAAAATAAATAAATCTTAAAAATATTTCAACGACAATCGGATATATTTATTTTTCTACAGTTATCTAAGTCTAGTAATTAATTATTTAAGTTATCGTTCATGCTGCTGTCTTCAGAGAAGTCCTGAGAAGAACGATAGAATAGCCGCTAGGTGGATAACGCAATCCTGGCAACCACTAAACGTAACGTAATGGGGGATAAAAACTAGTTGATAATTAGCATTTCTAATCCACAATAGACAAATTAAGAGATATGCGCAGTTAACGTGACTTGTATCACAAATGTTAGGCTTATTTCTTCCTTAGCTCTTGGAATTTAAACCGTACCTTCTAGTAATAAATCTACCAAACATGATAACGACTGATCGTCACAACCTTATTAAGTATTTAATTACCTCGAAGACATATCAGTGATGTAGGGAACGGGGGACCGCTCCCCCACTTTCAATCATCACAATCAAAATGCACCAAAATTAGGAAGATTACTCTAAGGAAAAGCAAGATAATTCATAAAATTTAATCCAGAATCCATGACCATCCAGTCATGAATCCATGACCATCCAGTCCCTTCCCCGCTTTTAGTTTGCCTTCGTTAGAACTTTACTAAGTATTTAATTAGTGTGAATACATATCAGTGATGTAAGAAACGGGGGACTACTCCCCCACTTTTCAATCATCACAGTAAAAATGCACTAAAGTAAAGAAAATTACTGCAAAGAAAATTGTTAGTTAGTTAGATAGTTTGGAATTATGCACAAAGCTATACAATGGGCTATCTATGCTCTGCCCACCACGGGTATAGAAACCCAGTTTCTAGGGCAGACGTACCCCTGTGCCACTGGTGGGCCTCTAAGGAAAAGTAGAAGAACGCATAAAATTTAAACCAGAACCCATGAGCTTCTAGCCCCTCCCCCCGCTTTTAGTTTTCCTCTTGCACCTCTGTGTATGTAGAACATAGGCTAAAGGAGGGTAGAGGGGTGAGGTTAATAAACAACGAACAAACTATTGTATTATTTTAGAAATATTTACAAACATGCATTATTTTGTTTTATGATATAAAAGGGGTCTTGGCTAAATCTGTTTTATGCGAAGAACAGCGGGTGAAAGCGAAGGAGTATACGTTATAACACGTCAGCCAAACTACATCTACTATATCGCGTGGCCGACGATATTTCATGCTAAACTACATCTACCATATCCCGTGGCCGACGATATTTCATTATTTGGTTTTATAGATTATAATGAAACAAAACATCCATTATTCTATCCACTTTGTTGGTTCCTTCTAGGAGAAAGCTACATTGGTCTATTTGCTGAGTCCACAGCAGGAAATCGTACTTACCGATGTCTCACCAGGGGGCAATAGCGAATGCTGTTTTTAACCTTTAAAATCATTCAATGTATGTATGTGTGTGTGTGTGTGCTGTACCTTGCCCTAATATGTATATATATATAATTATACGTAAATTCACAAAGATAAGAAAAAATCACAGCCACAATACATACATCGAAAACCGGGGCACAAACCGTAATCGGGTAATGTACCCTGGTTTTTGGAGGAACTGGTAGATGTAAGACCCAAATTACGTTGGGGTACACGGACTATCCAGTTTAACTTCAACTTCGCCGGTCTCATGTGATTAAGAACAAAAAAAAGAAGACGTGGGTGCTCTAGTCCACAACATCCAAAATCTTTACCACCTTTA
>NW_013682485.1:0-2680 GCF_000517525.1 Limulus polyphemus | reverse complement strand
AGTTATTGTATAGTTTGTATTGAGTAAATACATTGCTATTACTTGGTTATTGTAGAGTTTGTATAGAGTAAATATATTACTATTACTTAGTTATTGTAGAGTTTGTATTGAGTAAATACATTACTATTACTTAGTTATTGTATAGTTTGTATTGAGTAAATACATTGCTATTACTTGGTTATTGTAGAGTTTGTATTGAGTAAATACATTACTATTACTTGGTTATTGTATAGTTTGTATTAAGGGAAAGTGTAAATATTACCTTTTAACAAAGAATTAAATATACATATAGCACTCTCTGTAGTGTTATATTAAACCTTTGTATATTTAGTATGCAGGTCATACTTTTTTAGCTTGCATGTGTGTGTTTCAGTAGAAGTGTCTTGTGTAACTTTTCTGCAGTGATAACCTGTTATATGTTATGACACACGTACAGGTTATTCCTTGATTAGATGTATATGTAATAAATTTATCACCTTGATACAGTAAAAAAGTTGCTGTGTATATTACCTTGTGAAATAGAAAATCGTTCACTGATAAGGATTTTATGTAGATCCATGCTGAAGTAATTGAAAACTTTTGAGGGATTTCAGCAGTAGTTATGTCTTTAATGAGAATACAATAAATTTGTTGTTGTTGTTTTACAGTTTTCTTAAATGTTGACTGACACAGCTCAACTTGTGCAGTGTTGTCCTACTGTTTTATAATAGAATATATTTGTGTTGAACTCTATGTTTATTCTTTTCTGTTTTCTCTTTATTGCACTTTGATCTGTGTTTTTATCATCTGGTTTTTCCAAGCTCTTACCTCTGTGTGAAGCTGTTGGCATGGTTATGGCTCTAGTCAAACCTTGGATTGTTTTTGATATATAAGAATGTTCCAAGATCTTACCTCTGTGTGTGTGTCTGTTGGCATGGTTTCAGCTCTAGCCAAACCTTGGATTGTTTTTGATATATAAGAATGTTCCAAGCTCTTACCTCTGTGTGAAGCTGTTGGTATGGTTACGGCTCTAGTCAAACCTTGGATTGTTTTAGATATATAAGAATGTTCCAAGCTCTTACCTCTGTGTCTGTTGGCATGGTTACAGCTCTAGTTAAACCTTGGATTGTTTTTGATATATAAGAATGTTCCAAGCTCTTACCTCTGTGTCTGTTGGCATGGTTATCTTACCTCTGTGTGTAGCTGTTGGCATACTAGTCAAACCTTGGATTGTTTTTGATATATAAGAATGTTCCAAGATCTTACCTCTGTGTGTAGCTGTTGGCATGGTTACAGCTCTAGTCAAACCTTGGATTGTTTTTGATATATAAAAATGTTCCAAGCTCTTACCTCTGTGTGTGTTGGCATGGTGTTACTGCATGGCTCTTATTAAACCTAGAATTTGTTTTCAAGCAGTAATTGTAGAGATGTTTCATTGGAGACATTCATTTTCATGCAATTATTTTTAAAAGGTTTTACCAAGTTAAGTAGTTACATATTTTACTTTTTAGTTTTCAATATGCAAAACACGTGCCAGAGCTACTGGCATTTTATAATTTTCACTTTTGCAACAAGCTGCACGACTTTATGGACATTTCAGGCTAACATTTTGGAAACCTTTCAGTACCAGCAGTTCTACATTTTAGGCTAAATGTTTTGGAAATCTTATATTGAGAACTGTTGTGAGTTAAATAATTTTTTTTATCCTGGGTCAGACTGTAGACTTTCACTTAAATGTTGTTGTTTTTTTTTGTTAAATTTGTAAAATAAAGTTACTAACTTACTCTGGTTTATTTTTTATTTTACCACTATTTAATTTTAGTTACAAAACCTCTGAACCTTTCTTAAGTTTTCCCAGAATGGGCTGCTTTTATTAACACTTCATATCCTGTTTTTGGATTTTAGTTCTGTTTCATGTGTAATATGAAAAAAAGAAAATATTTAATTATTTATATACATATTAGATCAAACCTCAATCAATCAATTGGATCATCAGTAAAATGTATCTTCAACTAACCAGATGAGTTTACTTACCAAAGGAGAATCTCCAGTAAGAACAGAGGTACAATACTTGGTGGTGTATGAAAGAGTAAAGCAGGTAATATTTTTTGTTCAGTAAGAACAGATTTAAAAGACTTGATAATGTATGACAGTGTAAAGCAGATCATATTTTAGGTGTATTTATGAAGTAATTCAATGAATATGAAATACACAATAATTCATTTTAAAATTTTAATTAAATATTGAGTCCTATAAGGCCATGTTTTCTTGTAATGGTATTAAACTCCACTTAAATCATTTTCCTACTCTTTGATAACTCCTGTTGTGACAGGAGTGTGCTGGGTGATTTAATTGATTAGTGTCACATAAAATAATTGATTGATTGAAATTACAATGAAATTAATTACTCAGAATTACTGTTTCTGATTGCTGTTAGTTGATTACTCAGAATTTGTGTTTCTGATCATTGCTATTATTGATTACACCAACAGTTGATTACTCAGAATTAAGTGTTTCTGATTGGTGCTATTATTGATTACACCAACAGTTGATTACTCAGAATTTGTGTTTCTGATCATTGCTATTATTGATTACACCAACAGTTGATTACTCAGAATTAAGTGTTTCTGATTGTTGCTATTTTTGATTACACCAACAGTTGATTACTCAGAATTAAGTGTTTCTGATTGTTGCTATTTTT
>NW_013682484.1:0-2680 GCF_000517525.1 Limulus polyphemus | reverse complement strand
TACTAGTAGACCGAAATGCTAAAGGATAGCATGTTTTATAGTTTGAGATCAACAACCTACTAAAGGATATGTTCATATTACCTCGTATAATCAGAGATTAACATTTTGCACAATAAATTTTTTTCATTGCAGCTCGAAACCAAAATGTCGCTAATGGACTTACTTTACAGAATTTTTTACTGTAGAAGTGAACAGCCAGCTAAATAATGTATATGTACTATGAAGAAACAGCTCACTAAACAATTTTTTTTGACATATGTTACAGATGGAGATCAATACGCCGTTACTGGATATGCTTGCTTCCGGCATAAGGAAACGAAGATCTCTCAATTGAATTGGAACTACAAATGTGTTAGTTCAGTATTTTGTTTGATTTTGTGTTAGTTATTAAAGCACCATAAGAACTTAAACGAAACAATTGGTTATTTTTCTAAAAATAAATAATTCTCTCACTTAATATGTAAACGAATTAAACACAGAGAGGACGTTGAACAAGGATCCTCTCCTGCATTTCACTTAAAAGTTGTTTAATCAAAATTTTGTTTGTTGAAATGTCACTCCAGATCTTACGTTTTTGAAAATTATAACAAAGGCAATTTTGTATCCAGAATTACATCACTGAAAAACGTCTGTTTTATTTTTTAGTTTATTTCAATAAGATAAACTGTAAAATAAAAATTGAGTAACTGCTTTGCAATATCAGCTCTTCTGATTACTCATTTTGTATTATTACTTTTTTAAAAAATCTAATACTTTACTAGCTATAAGTAAGCTTTTTTTTTACAGGTTGAACAGTGAAACGGACTTGAAGAAGTAAAACCAATTTAGTTGATCATGACAGTTTAGATGTTTCTATCTATCTCTCTAGATTGTAGAAGATTTTCCTAAAAAAACGCTGTATTTGTATTTAAAACAATTAATTAGTATGTATTAGTATCTTTGTAAATTGATTTATTTTTCCAGTGAACGAAACTTAACAATTTCTAAAAATGAGATTTCCGTTGTGTATTTTTGTGTATAATAAACTAAATCCGCATAAATAAACCAAAAAATCGTACTTCCTTTGTGTGTGTGTGTGTGATCATTAGAGCGCTGATATCCGTGGTGGTTAGAGAACAGAGAGCCTTTTCTGTAGCTTTGTGCTTAATTACAACCAACTATCACATTTTGACTTGTATTTGTCACTAATCTGTTGTATTCAACACAACTGATAAATTATATGTTTGTTTGTAATTAAGCACAAAGCTACCCAATTGAATCTTCATTATTTTATTATTTTTTAGAATTAGAAGGTACTGGATGCTGATCATCAAACAAATAAAAATGAGTATTTAAACTAGTTTCGCCATTAAAGTTTAATTAAATACGCCATTTGAAACCTTGAGAAGTAAATCAAAATGTTTGTATTGTAATCTTTATAGCTTAGCACTTTTTTAAGCTTACTGGTATCTATTTTATAGTAGTATAATAAAGAGCTTTTAATTTATGTTTAAGCAACTCCAGCGCGATTGAACAACAGCAACAATGATGTGAATTCAAACTATATCTAGCTATATGTATAAATACACACCACTTCGGATAGATTTATGTCTGGTATCAACTCCAAAATTTATCTATGTTTATACTGCTAGAAACTTTTCAAACAAAAATCCGAATAATAAACAACACACGAAGCCTTGATATTTCCTGAAAAACATAAAGCATCTCGGTTGACTACCTTTAAAATCATTTGTTATGTAGAATATTTTGTTTAAGTAAACAAAACTGTTGTAAAGGTTTATCTGTGAGTATTTGTTAAGTTCCGATTTTTTTTAATTTTGTTGTCGTAGTATACAATAAGCATACGCAATAATATTGTAAAGTTACTGTTGTATAATCATTGCGTGATTAGGCATAGAATTTTTCTCTTCTCAGGAAAGGTCTTCAGTTTTAATCACGTGGTGGAAACTACTAATTTGCTTTGCATACATTGGTTAGATGGTAGGGAAAAATGTGCATTTTGATCTCACGATTGAAGTCAGAGTCTGGTATCTATCGTCACTAAGTAACAATTCACGAGACATAGTACTAAATTTACGTGCCTGACAAAGTTTGAGATTTGCGACCATTAAAAGACCAAGTTTGATGAAGTGGAGTTCCAATGAGAGCTTTATTTGTCAGATTTGACCAACTTAAAAGAATACCCTTATTTTCTGTGACATGGTTTTAGTTTCAAAACAGTGTTCGAATTTTTAAAAAAACGGAGAGAAACATAGTTTTGCTTATTAAATATATAAATTAACTCCTCCCTTGTTAACAAAATCATGCTCATAGAGGAACGTTTCGACAGTAAGATATCACTGACTGAATTAACCTCAATAAAGGCACGTAGGTACAGTTACAATCGTACAGATGATCCACGTGCCATTTATTATCGCCATCAACTATTGGTAAGCGTGGTTTTTAGTTTGCTCTTAACGTTTATTCTACATTGATATAGTTAGTGAATGACCTTTGGCGTGATTAAATTCACAGTATATTATATATGAGAGTACCAGCATATTCTACGCTTCTTTCATTACATTCAGTTTACGAAGTCTTTTGTTAATGAATAACAATAAAGAAATGTCTTAGAGGTAAAACTTGTGTGTATCTGTTTTTCTGGATTGCTATTAATAAATATTGAATACAATCCTACTAG
>NW_013682483.1:0-2682 GCF_000517525.1 Limulus polyphemus | reverse complement strand
AACAATCCTAACACAAAATACCTAGCTACAAAATATTACCGAATAAATTAGACAACTAACTTACTATAAAACATGATAACCTGACTACAATCCTAACACAAAATACCTAGCTACAAAATATTACTGAATAAATTAGACAACTAACTTACTATAAAACATGATAACAATCCCAATACAAATACCTAATATTTATCTTAATAAAAACTTAAAACAATGAATACATGCCAACATTTGTTTTTCTTGGTTACATCTAAAAAATCTCAAAGCCCTCTAATTATTAGACCAGGCTCAGCTCTAAAGACATATGAATATTTCCTAAGTTTAACCCTTGGAAGTGTCATGGCTCAAACCTTGGACCTTCTGATCATCAGCTTGGCACTCTAACTATTAGGCCAGGTTCAGCTCTAAAGACATATAAATATTTCCTATGTTTAACCTTTGAAAATGTCACAGCTTGAATCTTGATACAAGTTTATCTATATGTCAATAAATCCAAGTCTGAACTTATTTTACAAGGTAAAGCTAATGAACAGAATGAAATCTAATTTAGAACTTAAGTGAATTGTTACAGAACATAGCACCTCCTTACTAATTATGATAAAACCAAACCTGCTTTATCTCGATGTTCACAGAGCCAGATTCCTTGCCAGGTACCAAGATTCAGTGATCCTTTAGATACAGGAATGGTTAAATTAGAACCCATAAAACAGGCTTTGATATGAGCCGGCTGAAAAAACAACAAAAGTTACCTTTAATATGCATATTGAAATTTTAAAATGTTTAACTTCATCTTCATACATTTCAGTATCTAGCAACTGTCTTTACTATTTTTTTTATAAATTTTTGTTAAAACTGTTGTATGCAAACAAAGTTAAAGTTACTAGCAATTGTTTTTAACTGAATTGATCATAACTTACTAAAACAACTTTTTAACTGAATTGATCAGAACTTACTAAAACAATTTTTTAACTGAACTGATCAGAACTTACTAAAACAACTTTTTAACTGAACTGATCAGAACTTACTAAAACCACTTTTAACTGAATTGATCAGAACTTACTAAAACAATTTTTAACTGAATTGATCATAACTTACTAAAACAAATTTTTAACTGAATTGATCAGAACTTACTAAAACAACTTCTTAACTGTACTGATCATAAACTACTAAAACATCTTCTTAACTGTACTGATCATAAACTACTAAAACATCTTTTTAACTGAACTGATCGGAACTTATTAAAACAACTTTTTAACTGAATTGATCAGAACTTAATAAAACAACTTCTTAACTGTTCTGATCATAAATTACTAAAACAACTTTTTAACTGTTCTGATCATAAATTACTAAAACAACTTTTTAACTGAATTGATCAGAACTTACTAAAACAACTTCTTAACTGGATTGATCATAACTTACTAAAACAACTTTTTAACTGAATTGATCAGAACTTACTAAAACAACTTTTTAACTGTTCTGATCATAAATTACTAAACATCTTTTTTAACTGAATTGATCAGAACTTATTAAAACAACTTTTTAACTGAATTGATCAGAACTTACTAAAACAACTTCTTAACTGGATTGATCATAGCTTACTAAAGATTTTATACTTTGACAAATGGCCAAGATGATTTTTAGCTAGAATTTTAAAACTTAAAATACATTAATAAAGAAAATCATTACAATTTATTTTCAAGTTGTAATAAAATATTCATACAACTCAAAACTCTCATCTTTAAGAAATTAAGAATTATTTAAATTTTCTGTATTTGGTGCTTTGTTTTACTTTCATAGATGTTACAATAGAAACAATTATTATCAAACTTACACTTTTTAGGATGTTAGTCCTAATGAAAATTTGCCTTATATCTTTAACTTTTACAAAGTTATAGAATAATTCTGTAAAATGTAACCAGAAGTACTTTTTTCGATGGAGTATTAATAAATACTTTCTGAAAAACAGAGCACAGAATGACGTTATACTGAGAACAAGATTTTACTGACAGTACTCAGAACGAGGTTAAGCAGACAATACTCAATAACAAGGTTATGTCAACAATATGTATAACATTGGTATGCCAACAATATTCAGAACAAGGTTATGCCAACAATACGCAGAAACAAGGTTATGTCAACAATATGTAGAACAAGGTTATGTCAACAATACTCAGAAACAAGGTTATGCCAACAATACACAGAAACAAGGTTATGTCAACAATATGTAGAACAATGTTATGTCAACAATACTCAGAACAAGGTTATGCCAACAATACTCAGAAACAAGGTTATGTCAACAATATTCAGAACAGAGTTATGTCAACAATATTCAGAACAAGGTTATGTCAACAATATGTGGAACAATGGTATGCCAACAATATTCAAAACAAGGTTATGCCAACAATACGCAGAACAAGGTTATGCCAACAATATGCAGAAGAAGGTTATGCCAACAATATGCAGAAGAAGGTTATGTCAACAATATTCAGAACAAGGTTATGCCAACAATATTCAGAACAAGGTTATGCCAACAGTACTCAGAAACAAGGTTATGTCAACAATATTCAGAACAAGGTTATGCTAACAATACTCAGAACAAGGTTATACCAACAATAAGCAGAACAAGGTTATGCCAACAATACACAGAAAGGTTATGCCAACAATACACAGAAACAAGGTTAT
>NW_013682482.1:2735-3683 GCF_000517525.1 Limulus polyphemus | reverse complement strand
TGGGCAATTTTTTAAATAAATTGCATTTACTTGTGAACTAGACTACAGAAGCAAATAAAATATTGAAGGAATTTTTAAGGATCATCACTGGGGAAGAATGAAATACATATGCTATTGGAAATGATTCTTGAGCAGTTCAATTAATCTAAACCGTAGCAAAAGCTTTTACTTCTCATGGATCCAATAAATATGGTGCTCGCCAATACTGGGAGCTATATAATTGCCTGACTTACATAAAAATGCAAAGTTCTGATGGCTTTTTAATAATAAAAGTTGTATTTCGTTAGTTTCATGGGACCTGATATGGATATAATGTGAATGTTTTCATTGACAATGTTATATCAAATGCATAAACATGTTATAAAAATGCTATTTGAATATATTAACATAAAAAAAACCTGAAGTGTTAACTAATAGCTTCTAATGGAATTTTAAAAGAAACAGTAAGACACATGAAATGAAATAACAAAAGCAATTTATTTTCCTTTTATTGGTTATTTTATGTAACTAGTAAAGTTGGACTTACCAAAAATTGTGAGTGAAAGGTAGGTTTTTAGTTAATATATTCAATACTAAGTTACACACTCAACATTCAGGGTTACAATCTCCTTCAATTGTGTAGCAGCATCTAAGTGTCCTATAGTTCCAACATTATCTGTATGAATCACAAAAGAAAAAATCACAAACATTAATAAAACAATTTAAATCTAAACCCAACACGATTCTTCTATTTAACCTGTACAAGCCCTTTTGTGTTTCAAGGGTATTTTAGGCAATGATTACAAGACAGAGGTTTGACTTTAATTGACTGATTTTAGTTAACAAGTTTAGTTCAACATCCTGAAAATAATAAAAGATCAGACTAATGGAACTTTTCCAACATACGTTAACTTTGCTATGAGTACCAAAAAATTATATGTTCAATCTAAAAATACTCTCATATAAAAG
>NW_013682482.1:0-1735 GCF_000517525.1 Limulus polyphemus | reverse complement strand
GATCATGGAGGTGTGGTAGTGGTGTTGTGTATCATGTTATATGGGGATAGGTATTTGTGGTGTTGTGTATCATGTTATATGGGGATAGGTATTTGTGGTGTTATGTGTCATGTTCTATGGGGATAGGTATTTGTGGTGTTGTGTATCATGTTATATGGGGATAGATATTTGCACCATGGTTTGGGGGTGGCAGCAATTCTATGAAATTCGTCTGTGAGTGAATTTCGGTGGGTGGCTTTTTTGTAGTATTTGGAGGCGAGTTTGGAAACGCGGTCTTGTATAGTGTGTGGTGATGTGTGTTTTTCAACGTAGCATGCGGGTGTGTAGTGAGAGAGTCGGTAAGTGAGACGTATTACCTTGTTTTGCAGTTTTTGTAAAATCTGCTGTTGGTTATTATTCATGTTACATGTAATCATTGCGCCGTAATCTAATAATGTTCTGATAAATGTTTTGTAAATGTACATGATTATTTGTGGTCTGCATCCGTGGGCGTGGTGACTAATTTTGTGGAGGTAAGCTATTCTTGTTTTAATTTTCTTGCAAATTTCATTAAAATGCGTGTGCCAAGTTAATTTAGTATTTATGGTTATACCTAGGAATTTGGCGGATTTAGTGAATGAAATTGGGTTATTGTAGAGGTTTAATTTAGCTAGCTTGACACGCTTGAGTCTTTTGTTTAATCTACGGTAGAGTATGATTGCCTGGGTTTTGGTGGGATTAAGTATTATTCTCCATTTGTTGCACCACAGTGTGATTTTGTCAAGGGCTGTTTGAATTTTCTTTGCCGCTAGTGGAGGGTCCCAGGAGGTGCTCCATAGGGCTATATCGTCGGCATATTGTGAGGAGTGAGTGAGGGGCGTTGTTGGCTGCAGTAGGTCGTTAACGAAGAGTGTATACAGCAGAGGGCTTAAGACAGACACCTGCAGTACACCTGCGTTAAACGTGAAGGGTTGTGAGACTGAAGTGTTGATTTTGACTTTCGCCAATCTATTGAGTAAGAAATTAGAAATCCATTTTGTGAATGTAGTGGGTATTTTGTGTTTTATTAATTTGTACTTGAGCCCGTTGTGCCAGACAGTGTCAAAAGCTTTTTGTACGTCTAAGAATGTGGCAATAGTGGCCTGTAATTTATTAAATCCTGTAAACGTGGTTTCAATTAGTCGAACGAGGTAGTCAGCAGTCTGTCTGTTTTTGCGTCCAGCATTCTGGATGTGTGATAATGTATTGTTGTTTTCTAGCATCCATAATAACCTTGTCGTTATAATTTTCTTTAGAAGTTTGGCAGTGCAGTTAATTAAGCTTATGGGTCTGAAATCACTTGGATTTATTGATTGGGTGCCTTTTTTGGGGATAACCGTGATGAGTGCTGACTTTCATGCTTTGGGGAGATAACCCGAGAAAAGTGATAGATTGTATTAGTTAGTGAGATGTGTCAGAAGTTTGGGGGATGCGTTTTTTAAAACTGCGTTGGGGATTTTGTCATAGCCAGGAGCTTTATTTTTGAGATTTTTCAGGTGAATTTTAACTTCAGGTATGGTTATAGAGGTAGATATATCTTGAAGTGAACTCGGAGTGTGGTGTTGGAGTGTGTTGACCGGGAAAGAGGTGGAAAGAAAGCGGTGTTAGAGTTGATCTTGTCCTGGTGTTTACTACTGAATCTGGCGTCCTGTGGGGTAACAAATATTTCTCGAAATAGTGTGCAAAAAGTTCTGTTTTTTATTTATTCAGTAGAGGC
>NW_013682481.1:0-2684 GCF_000517525.1 Limulus polyphemus | reverse complement strand
CCCTGATTACAGACTTTCATCTCTGATTGGTACCTGATTACAGGCTTTCATCTCTGATTGGTACCTCTGATTCTGATTAGTACTTCGATGAATCACATTCTAAATCATTGGTCTCTGATTACAGGCTTTCATCTCTGATTGGTACCTCTGATTTCTGATTAGTACTTCGATGAATCACATTTCTAAATCAGACCATTTCTACCGAACAGGTTAAAGAAAAAGTTGAAACTTTGTCAGAAGTTATGCAGATTAAATTGTATTTCTCCAGATTTTTATCCAATGGAATCGCCTTTTTCTCTGTCGTAGCTGAAAAACGTATGCAGTGTTTTTGAACAAACCGATGTAACATCGTTCTTTCGCTGGCCCCGTGCATGAATAATATATGTTTTATGGCCAAATAAGGAAGAAGTCAAGAACACCTCGGTTGTCAACTTCAAACTGTTGACGTGACTACCGATCGGTCCTTTGTTTCATCTCGTTTGACTACTGCAGGTTAACGTAAACAGAATGCACGAGTTTGTCAGAAGATCCCGGGTTCGAGACAAGATGTTGCCAAACACGCTTCGCACCGTCACTAGTTGATGTATTAGAAGAGTGACAATTAGCTACGCTTCGGCTGAGAGTAGCCGCTTAAGACAGTGGGTGCTACCAGTACTGGTTGCCGTCTCTCTGGTCCTGAGTTCAAAATTAAAGACCGCTTTACCTGAACTTTATGGGTTGCTAAGCCTATTATAGGTAGAAGTATTAAAGAGAAATAAAATCAACGAAGTTGCTGTCATCCAAGTACATAAGAATATTAACAGCCTAGAACCGCTCACTGATATGTTGATATCACTCGTTTAGGATATTAAAGATACACATACATCTCATTTTGGACAGGATATAAATTGGTTTTGATATTTAGCATATCGAATGCCATTACTTTTTTATTTTGAATTATTTTATTATAAAGATTGTTTTGCCTTCGTGAGATATTATTGGGATTATGGCCGAAAATATCGTTAACAGCGAAGGTACCCAAATGAAAAACAATAAATTCAAATCTTTATAAGTAGAAACGTAAGAAATATATTTACTTAGCTATACTGACTGCCACGTTACATTTTAATTTCGCTCTAAATACGTAGCCTGCTCTGAATTAAAGTTAACATTAATAAGTGTAACTTTTTAAATCTAAGTGAGACGATTGTTGTAAAGAAATGAGAAATCAGGTGACAAGAACGAGCTGTTCAAATAAAGACTGTTTTAATATTCGTATGTCTGTTCTATAATTTCAAGTAATTGTTTAAATTTCGGATTAGTGTTTTAACAGCAGATGGCGAATGTTGCTTAGTTACTAATATTGTTTCTCTCTATATTTCGCTGTCGCAGGCATCACTGTTGGTGTCAAAATCTTTCACTAAATAACAACAGTTTTTAACGTGATGAAAAGAAACAACAATAAATCAGACATTAACTCAACGTAACACATAAAATTATAAGGTTTACTAAATGACGGTTTAATACCTTCGAGATAACTTTAAAGAAATTTCAAACGCTTACCTGCAACTTCTAGAGTTAAATTGGATAACGTAGAACTGATTGTTGTCCACGTGTCTT
Organism: Limulus polyphemus; assembly: GCF_000517525.1. NCBI lineage: Eukaryota > Metazoa > Arthropoda > Merostomata > Xiphosura > Limulidae > Limulus > Limulus polyphemus. The sequence goes on along the minus strand of NW_013682481.1, from coordinate 1,085 downwards.
TTCTGCCTTTCCGGTTGAAGGAATACACAGATATGAGAAATGTTGACCCGGATGAGAGACCACGAGCCGTAAAGACCGGATCTGTCGCAGTGATGTTTACTTCGAGTGTTTCTGAAGCTGTGTTATAAACTTCAAAGACGTAGCGATGCTTGTTATTCTCCTCCGGGCACGACACTGTTATGGTTACACTCGTTCTGTTGGTAACGGTGCACCTAAGAGGTTTTCGTGGTTTACCTGGATAAGCAACCATGATTCATTGCATCTCAGTGGGGTTTTGTACATTCAGAGTTAAGAGATATTCGCTCCCTGCTCAGTATTCATTCGCATCTTTCTTTACGTTTTATATTGTATAGACTATATACGATTCAATCTGTCTGTATGTAACACTGAAGTTGTGTTATATATATATATATAACACTATATTTACTTGGATGATTTGAAACTGATTTACACACCTTATCTTCTCAGTACTTGGTGTGTTAACCAATAAGCCTATTTCATTAAGTAAGGTGTTCTTAATTTTCATTCTGAGTATCCATAACCAAAATTTTTATTTAACAAAGTCACACTGTTGCTGAACAGATCAATAGAGGCCGCTGTTGTACTGTTTATGAATATTAAAACATAGTTTAAGACAACAAGTAGGTATAATGGTTATTATCACTTAGAGAAATGAAACTAAAACCTAAAGACCTGAAAATACGTAAACAAACTCTGCCGTGAAACATACTTAACGCTATTGTTTGGAATACATCACTTTGGATTTATTAAAAATACAAATGAATATTTAGTGTTTGGCATAAAGATATGAAACTTTCTGCTTCTGTGAATCGTCACGACTTCAGTGTTACACACACACAGACTGAATCGTCACGAGTTCAGTGTTACACACACACAGACTGAATCGTCATGAGTTCAGTGTTACATACACACAGACTGAATCGTCACGAGTTCAGTGTTACACACACACAGACTGAATCGTCACGACTTCAGTGTTACACACACACACAGACTGAATCGTCACGAGTTCAGTGTTACACACACACAGACTGAATCGTCACGACTTCAGTGTTACACACACACAC
>NW_013682480.1:0-2684 GCF_000517525.1 Limulus polyphemus | reverse complement strand
TGACTAATAGGTCCCATGTTGTACCCAAAATGTTATGTTATTAAGTCATTAAAATTCTAGAACATACCAATGGATATGTATTGTATATTTTGTTAATACATTTTTGACAGTAATTAATAATATTTATTATGAAAGTGGTGACTTGTTAAAGATATAGGTACAAAAAGCATCTTACGAAAACAAATGTGAACAATAAAATTGTTTTGGAAGCATTTCAGTAACAGAAAGTCCCTTGGTGGGACAGCAGTAAGTTTAAAGATTTACAAAGGTCAATTCTGGGGTTTGATCCCCTGCAGTGGATGCAGCAGATAGCACAGTGTGACTTTGCTCTTAAACAATTAAACAAACAGCACAAAAATGTGTTCTAGCCTTTTCAAATTGTTTTACCATACTACTACTTTAAATATGTTTAGAATAAGTATTTATTTCTTTTGTTATCCACCCAGCAAAATCAAGCCATATTCATTTTGTGTTATGCAACAGACCTTGAATTTGATGAAAGTAGATACTATTGACATCAAGATAAAAACCACATTCATTAAATGAAATACATAAATTTTTGCATGCTGCTTCTACCAGTTTGATGTCCCTCCAATTATAGGGACACTTACCTTCCAATAAAACCATCATATCCAATAAAACCATCTGGAGATGCACCTAAAATGCCACTGAGTATAAGCCATAAATCTGTGGGCTTCATCTTATTTAGAGTTTTTTTCAGAGTAGGCTGTTAGTGCTACAATTTTACGTGTAACTCCCCAGTAAATGGCATGAATTGCAAGTGCTTCATATTCTTGTAAAAGTGTGTAGAAGAGAGATGGAAGTAACCTGTTTCTTGCAAGTGATTTCAGAATAAGGCCAAAATTACTGGCAGTTAATCTTCTATGTTGATATAAAAATCCATAATTCATTCTCTTTTTATTCAGAGGTTGATTGCTAGCTGTAGAATGTTTTTGGAAGAAATCGTTATCACCTACACTACCAAATGTGGATAGAGGGTATGTTTTCACCCCTGTATTTGTGTTTGTCAGCAAGATTTATCAAAACCAACTTAATAGATTAGAACAAAAGTTGGTATACATTTGAACTATGACCCAACTTAGAAGTGATTTTTTTTGGAGGATCAAGGTCACAAAAATAAAAAAATCTCTGTCGGTTAACAGGGGAACTGATTTTTCACACTATTTTTGCTCAAAAATGATCAGATTTTGATCAAACGTGGTGGTCATATGTAGAATATCTTTTCTCATTGCCCTGCCAAAAATGGTCAATGTCCATTGATAACAACAGATGTATGGAGATATTTTCATATTTTTTGTGAGCCAAATATGATCAATGCTGTGTGGTGGAGGTATGAATTTACTAACTGCCCCTCTAGTTCTTTCTAAAAACAATTTGAGTGTATTGGTGATACTCTCAAATGTTATAATTTCATTCACTAGTGGTTCTTTTAGAATAACCTTTGTTGGTTCAGGACTTGGAAGCCAATAAAATCCCAATAATGGGTCTGTTCAACTTAACTCATCAAATAAAAACTTCTCTTTGTCATTTATTTGTTGCACTTTTAAAATGTTTGAGTGATCTTACCAGATATCATTCACAGTTGAAACTGTTTGTTTGAAAGAAGGTCATAGTTTTGTCGATTGACATAGGAAGTTAGTTTTTGTAACATTATTTTGAGAGTAAATCAACAATGCTGCCACATGATGACATTGTAGTTTCCCTTTTGAGCAGCTAAATTCACTATTAAAACAATTGTTTATTAGCAAATGTTTAGTATAAAATTTGGTTGATAATAGTTACAGAGAATGAAATATTATATGAAACTATTGTACATATTAGTTAACCAAACAAAGTAATGAAAAGAGTTTGGATGCTGATACAAGTAACCAAATTGGATTACCAAAGAAGGCCATGAAGAAACTCGAGGCAATGGGACACGTGATTAGTTGGAAAAACATTCCAAGCCTGTATCATTAGATAAAAAAGATGGAAACCCAGCAATTCATTTTACCACCAGGAAGCAGAAGCCATTAAATATATGGGTTGGCAATACATTTATGGAGTCTAGGGTATACTATCAAGATATTTTTGAATATCTTACACCATGTTCAAGGAGGAGTTCAGAGTTAAGGTGATAATGAAATAAAAAACACTAAAATTGAGTGTATGGAAAGAAATGCATACTATGTAAAGGTTAAGAGGCCTGGATTCTAGGCACATCAGAAATATCGATAAGTATGCATCAAATTCTGTAAGAAAATTGAGAAAATAAATATATGAGTTGACAGTATGTCCGAATGCTGATGCAATGCCATATTGGTATGTGAGAAATAACCTATCAGATCCCATGAATAGTAGTTACAGTTTTGCTTTTAGAACAACATTAATAACCAATCAAAAGCCAAGAAACTGTGTTTAAGGTTTTGGTTTGTGCCTAGAATAACACCAACACCCTATTAATTAAGTATAAAAAGCCATGGTTTAAATAAAGAAAAAAATAGGAACAAGACAAGAACAAAAGAAGCTAGCCCTTCCACTCTTAAGTGAATTCTCCGTGAAGATGTTAGCCTTAGTGTCTGTGGAGAACTTTTGCCACTCAAACATCACGTGAGTCTAAGTGCCTTCTCTACTTCATCAGATAACATATTGTTATGACAGTGGAAGTCACGCGCTGGAGTTTC
>NW_013682479.1:0-2685 GCF_000517525.1 Limulus polyphemus | reverse complement strand
TTGAAGCTCTGTAGCTCATCAGCAGACGTGGCAGTGTATGTCCATTTTATCTTGGGTTGAAGCTCTGTAGCTCATCAGTAGACGTGGCAGTGTATGTCATTTTATCTTGGGTTGAAGCTCTGTAGCTCATCAGCAGACGTGGCAGTGTATGTCATTTTATCTTGGGGTTGAAGCTCTGTATCTCATCAGCAGACGTAGCAGTGTATGTCATTTTATCATGGGTTGAAGCTCTGTAGCTCATCGGCAGACGTGACGGTGTAAGTCATTTTATCTTGGGTTGAAGCTCTGTAGCTCATCGGCAGACGTGACGGTGTAAGTCATTTTATCTTGGGTTGAAGCTCTGTAGCTCATCGCTCTCCAGTAACTCAGCGGTAAGATCGCGGGCTCATAACGTTCAAAATTGTGTTTCGATATCCGTGGTGTGCAGAGAAAAGATAGTCTATTGTGTAGCTTTGCGCTTACCATCAACCAAAAACCTGTAGCTCACTAGTAGGTTTACGCTTACCATCAACCAACCACCTGTAGCTCACTAGTAGGTTTACGCTTACCATCAACCAACCACCTGTAGCTCACCAGTAGGTTTACACTTACCATCAACCAACCACCTGTAGCTCACCAGTAGGTTTACACTTACCATCAACCAACCACCTGTAGCTCACCAGTTGGTTTGCGTTTACCATCAACCAACCACCCGTAGCTCACCAGTAGGTTTACACTTACCATCAACCAACCACCTGTAGCTCACCAGTAGGTTTACCAGAACTTCATTCCGTTTCATCCTCATACGACTGATGGGTGAACACTATACAGTTTTACAATACGACTGATGGGTGAACACTGTACAGTTTTACAATACGACTGATGGGTGAACACTGTACAGTTTTACAATACGACTGATGGGTCAATACTGTACAGTTTTACAATACGACTAATGGGTCAACACTGTACAGTTTTACAGTACGACTGATGGGTCTACACTGTACAGTTTTACAATACGACTAATGGGTCAACACTCTACAGTTTTACAATACGACTAATGAGTGAACACTGTACAGTTTTACAATACGACTGATGGCTCAACACTGTACAGTTTTACAATACGACTGATGGGTCAACACTGTACAGTTTTACAATACGACTGATGGGTCTACACTGTACAGTTTTACAGTACGACTGATGGGTCAACACTGTACAGTTTTTACAGTTCTTTCATGCAGCCTGAAGACCAAGTATATATTTTACTTACACCACTAGATGGCAGTTTAATATTCTTCTACTCAACAGTTAACTAACATTTATTTCGAGAAAGAAAAGAGGCATAATAAAAACTACGTTGAATATATTATTTAACGAATATTGAAGTCAAAAGGGCTATAGCTCTGATACTAGTTTAATAAATGTAGGGGTCCTAAGTATACAAAAGACAAATATATAAAACAAAATGCAGGAACTGGATACAATTCTGATTCTAATCTCAAGAAAGATGGGAGAGGCTCCTGAGTGTACGAAATACAAATATGTAATACAAAATGCAGGAACTGGATACAGCTGTAATAATGATAGTGAAGCCACTGAGGCTTATCGTGTAACTCAAGGGATAGAAGAAAGCCTGACTTCACCCAGTACTATTACATGACAAGGTTAGCTCAAACGATAGTTAAGCTGTGATTGGCTGATGGAAAATGACGTCACTGCCCGACTACTTTGCATGCATGAAGAATGTTGATGAAGAGACGCGCAGTGGTCGTGGAGACAACCGTTTAAATTTTTCAATAGTAAAGCACAACGTTTTCACTACAAAAAATAAATTAAATAAATATGACAAAAACAAAAGAGCAAATCTACTGTTACGGGGGGGGGGAAGGACGTCGAAGATGTACCCGACCCTGCCAAATCCAACCAAAATATCCGATACACCCGATAATGATTTCACTACAAAAAAATCAACACACAAAACGATCTGTTTCATCGATCATCCTGCTGGTCAGAAGATTCAAGCGAGTTACACGATCTAGGAAGCCTTCCTAAAGATGAAACAACAGGTTGATAGTTGTGTACAGGGAACTACATTTTACGAAAAGTCACGTGGTGATACACACTGACAACGGTTGTTAAAGCAGTCATTTCACGATGTTTCTTATTTTATAGCGAAGCCACATTGGACTAGCTGCTGTGTCCACCACGAGGAATCGAACTCTGGATTTTAGCGTTACAAATTCATAGACGTACCATTGTCCCTTCGGGGTACGACATTTCTCGAAAGAACCCTATTTATACCATTCATCCATAGACTTGATGCACCTTACATCAGAAAGGTTAAACCATGTATATATTATACATCACACCTTATTGTTTTCACTTGCATATCATACGAAACAAAGTAACCTAACTGAAACTGAACTATTTCATTTATCAGTTTCTGCATCTTTTTGGTGGGTACTTCTAACTACAGTACGTTGTCCCCAGGCTAGGTACTTCTAACTACAGTACGTTGTCCCCAGGCTGGGTACTTCTAACTTTAGTACATTGTCCCCAGGCTGGGTACTTCTAACTTTAATACGTTGTCCCCTGGCTGGGTACTTCTAACTTTAGTACGTTGTCTGCAGGCTGGGTACTTCTAACTACAATACGTTGTCCCCAGGCTGGGTACTTCTAACTTTAGTACGTCGTCTGCAGGCTGGGTAC
>NW_013682478.1:0-2685 GCF_000517525.1 Limulus polyphemus | reverse complement strand
CTTTTGAACTCGTGCTCTATGAAGCTCAATCGTCGCAGTTCCCAACTGAGTTCGAAGGCGGTCAGAATGTGGTCTTTGCTAGAAAGTGCAATGAGTGAGGGCGAAGCTAGGGCGCGATAAGTGTTGATTCGGGACCGAGAGTGCCTCAGACTGTCCTCGGAGCTGGACACCACGCACTCGCTGCATCCACACCGCACTTGATGGGGGGTGGGAAGAGTAGCACCACGATCCAACAATATCTTGATGATTTCGTAATTGTCTCTGTGGGCCGCAAGAGTTAAGGGGGATATGTCTGGGGTGAAGGTGGCCGTGTCTCGGTCTATAGCTTCCCAGCTCTGCAACAGATGTCAACAAAGCCTAACTGTTTATAACAAGAAACTTTTATAACAAGAAATAACTGTTTATGACAAGAACTAACTGTTTATAACAATGCCTGTTTATAATAAGAACTAACTGTTTATAACAAGGCCTAACTGTTTATAATAAGAACTAACTGTTTATAACAAGGCCTAACTGTTTATAATAAGAACTAACTGTTTATAACAATGCCTGTTTATAATAAGAACTAACTGTTTATAATAAGAACTAACTGTTTATAACAAGGCCTACCTGTTTATATATATTTATAACAAGAAACTACAATGCTCATCTCTTCTATAATATTTTTTACCGGTTTTGTGACTTCAAAAGTCACTTTTCAGGGGGTAATTTTACATGAATAAACAAATAAACATGAATAACCTGAATTAAATACGTATCTTTCAAAATGTACAAACATAAAACACAATCCTTATGAAAATTATATCCATTAAAATATATTAGTTTAGGCTTATCATCAAATATATTTTTCCTCCTTTTATATTCGTTTATTATTTTTTATTGTAATCATAGTTTCTATTGTCATTATGTTTCTGTGTGTGGTTTCAATAAATTATACAATAAGTTGGCTTTACCGTAATACGTACAGCCTAATATAGGATTGGCCTATCTGTTCGTCTGTCTTTCCACATATTTATCCACTCCTCCATCAGCCTGCGTCAGTTATCATTTTACAAGGAAGTTTTTATTTGTAGAGAACGTTGTATGAGGGACTAAACCAATCTGTGTCAAAATTTATATCAATAACATTTTTAAAGAACCTTGTGGTTAGCTCCATCTATGGGGATGTGTCAGAACTGATATCAATAACATTTTTAAAGAACCTTGTGGTTAGTTCCATCTACGGGGATGTGTCAGAACTGATATCAATAACATTTTTAAAGAACCTTGTGGTTAGTTCCATCTATGGGGATGTGTCAGAACTGATATCAATAACATTTTTAAAGAACCTTGTGGTTAGCTCCATCTATGGGGATGTGTCACAACTGATATCAATAACATTTTTAAAGAACCTTGTGGTTAGTTCCATCTACGGGGATGTGTCAGAACTGATATGAATAACATTTTTAAAGAACCTTGTGGTTAGTTCCATCTACGGGAATGTGTCAGAACTGATATCAATAACATTTTTAAAGAACCTTGTGGTTAGTTCCATCTACGGGAATGTGTCAGAACTGATATACATAACATTTTTAAAGAACATTGTGGCTAGCTCCATCTACGGGGATGTGTCAGAACTGATATCAGTAACATTTTTAAAGAACCTTGTGGTTAGCTCCATCTACGGGGATGTGTCAGAACCGATATCAATAACATTTTTAAAGAACCTTGTGGTTAGCTCCAAGGTAGATTTGTCTTCACAGTACATATATTAGAACCTTTAAGACATGAATTTCATTTGTATTCTCCTTCCAAACCTTCAAATATTACATGTCCCATTTGATCTACAAAAACCACACATATATAAATATACCTGTCTGTGTATAGAGATATACAGACATACAGATAGAGGGACAGAAGAAGAGAAAAATAAATAGATGGATTTCTGATCCGTATCGATACAAAGCGCGACACACTTTCCAGGATAATATAATAATATCAACGCAATATGCAAAAGCATAAGATTAAACAATTACTGAAATTATACTAATTGTATGAAATAATAGAACATTGTACAAGTAAAACTTAATAGATTTAATAGAACGTTGTACCAGTTAAAACTAAGTACATTTAGTAGATCGTTGTACAAGTAAAAACTTAATAAATTAAATAGAACGTTGTACAAGTAAACCCTAAATAGATGTAATGGAACGTTGTCCAAGAAAAAACTTAATATATTTAATATAACGTTGTACAAGTAAAAACTAAACAGTTGTAATGGAATGTTCTTCTAAAAAACTAAACAACCGTAATGGAACGTTGTAGAACTATAGATTAAACAGTCGAAGTGGAACGTTGTACTAGAAAAAAAGTAAACAATTCTAATGAAACGTTGAACTAGTAAAAACTTAATAGATTTAATAGAACATTGTACCAGTAAAAACTAAATACCTTTAAGAGAACGTTGTACAAGTAAAGCCTTAATAGCTTTATAGAATGTTGTACCAGTAAAAACCAAATACATTTAATTGAACGTTGTACAAGTGAATAGATGTAATGAAATGCTGTACCAGTAAAAACTAAATAGATTTAATAGAACGTTGTCTTGTTTCTTCTACTGATATAAAGGGTCCCATTATTTTTACTGACTTCTCAATGAGTTTCTACTGATATACAACGTTCCATTATTTTACCGTCTTCTCAATC
>NW_013682477.1:0-2686 GCF_000517525.1 Limulus polyphemus | reverse complement strand
CAAAGGCAGGATCAAGAACAATGGCAGGAGACCGTTCAGGCAGTATAACAATGAAGAGCATGGATGAGACAAAGAAGTCTATCCAGATCAGACTGAGAATAAAGGTAGGAAACGGAGGGAAGGGAAATCATTGTGAATGAAGAATTTCCCACATGAGCTGCCAAAGGTTTGGGCTGGAAAGATTGACTTGGATAAAGGAGAACATAGTGAAATGGAACAGAGTATGTGATATTTCAACGGCAAAGATATCAGACCGACAATGCCCACAGACTAAAAGGAGTAGGAAATAAGTCTTAAGGGAAAGGTGATACAGGGAACAGATAGTCAAAGGTTCAAATGGAGGGAGTGTGAGAGAGTGAAGAACAATATTGACATTCCAATCCAGAAAAAACAACTAATGAGGAGGTTGATGAATCTGGAAGGAACATAATAAAAGGGAGTTGGTAGAAGAGAAAAACACAACACGGTACCTAGAAAAATGAAAGGTGTTGAAAAAGACTGCTCAATAACCCACAATGCAAGAGACAGAAACCCCATGACTGACCAGCCAGATAAGAAAATCTGTAAGGAGAGGAACAGTGGGCCTAGAAGGGGAAACTCCACAACCTGAAGACCAATAGTGCAAGACATTCCACATACACTGATAAACCACAAGAGAGGAAGTGCTATTGGAATGGGCTAAAAAGGTATTGACAAGAGCAGACAATTCAGAGCTCCTCCCAAGGGAATGAATAAATGTCAGACATAAAGTCAGATGGTGAAAAAGCAGGATGAAGGACTGCTGACTGAGGTTGACAAAAGAGGGACAGAGTGAGAGGAAAAGGTAATGGGGAGGTGGGTAGTTTGGAGCCAAAGGAGAAGAGGAAACCCAGATTGTGCTGGCCAGTAAGAAGCAATCAAAAGAACCTGACATGAGTGGAATGGATGAACAAAATCACCCTGGGAAGGAGCCAGGTAGGAGAGTAGGCATAAAGGTACAGGTTGATCCTGTTTTTACTGAGAGCATCCACTGCCCAGAGCCTGTGAATGAAACCAAAAAAAAAAGAGGTAACTTGGTGTTGAGAGAAGTGGCAAAAGCATCTAGAAGAAGATCATCCAACTGATTGGAAAACTGCTGAAAAACCTGAGGGCCAAAGGACCACTCCATGGGGTAAATCTGATTGGGTCAAGAAAGATGATCTGTGACAAGATTGAAAGCACCCAAAACATGACAAGTAGCATGTGGGCCCAATAAAGGAGTTCCAACATTCAACCACAAAGCAAATGAGAACAGGTTTCCTCCTTGGTGACTGATATAAAGACAATGGTGGAGTTGTATGAATGGATAATGATGAGTTTGTTCCATACAATAGGAATAAAATTATCCAAGGCATGTCATATCATCAGAAGCTCCAAGATGTTGATATGGTATGATTGTTCTATCTCAGAACATTATCCAGAAGCCTCTTGCTGATCGATCCATGACCCCAACCCAGAAAGAAGCATCAGTGAAGAGATATAAATCTGAATGAGGAGGAAGCGGTACCCCTCACCATAGTGTTGTCCTTGTTCAACCACCAATTGTGATCATCAAGAATGAAGGAGGAAGAGTAATTGGGAAGTCCATGGGATACTAAGCAAGATTCCATTGGTCATGCAATATCCACCGAAATAAAGGCATATGTATACAAATTAAGAAGATAAGGGCTTCCATGGAAGATCAAGTCCCCAAAAGTGATAGAATCTCATGTGCAGAAAGAGAGAGAGAGAGGAAAGGTCATAGAAAATTGAAAGTTCCATCAAATGCAGATGAACTGGAGAAGGTTGGGCCTGATTAAGGTAAATGTTGAAAAACACACTCAAGTGGACAATATATTGGGACTTCTCCATCTTGGGAATCTAACCCACATGAACAGCAGATGAGTGTGTTGAAAAAACACTAGTTTGGAAGGAGCTATCACAAGCCAGTCATCCATGTAATGGTGGAAGTGCAACCCTCAAGCATACATAAGTCAGGTGAAGGCTTTGATCACTCGACAAAACACATATTGTGCTGAAACAAGCCCAAATGATAAAGCGTGAAACTGAAACACAACCACATTGTGAACAAACCAAAGACAGAGTCTGGACTGATGAGAAATGGGAATATGGAAGTAACCATTCGGCCCTACATCACTCTGTGAGGAAAAAGTCTGAACAGCCTTGGATAGATGCTGACTGGTACTGGTATTCTGAAGTAGTGGGAAAGATACTGTAACCAGAGACAAATGAAGTGGGGAGATGAAGCCACAAGATAGTCTAAAGGATTGTTGGTGGTGATAAGTACAGCAACAAGCCAAACGACAAATTGACAGTCCACTGGAGGAAGGAACAGGCAAAGAACAGGAGGGTAAAGGAGTTGAGAAAAGGATGCTCAGCCTGACAATAAGCCAATGCATAATGATTAGAAGCCCATGGTGGATGAGACATGCTGGCATCAGCCCTCAATTGAGAAATGAAATGCTTAGCATGTACCCTGATATTAGGAGAAGGAGGGAAGACAAAGTAATCAGATGAAGGGATGGCATGTAACGAGGAAGCGGCAGGTTCATAGAAAACTGAGTATATCGATAAAATGTAATAAATCTGATAAATAACTTCCAAAAAAAGCTGAGGGAGGCCTAGCAGATTCCTCAGAAGAGACATAGGCATGCACAGCATAGGTAGG
>NW_013682476.1:2251-3622 GCF_000517525.1 Limulus polyphemus | reverse complement strand
TCCAGATATTTAACATTGATAAATAGTATGTAAATAATGATCACGTGAATTAATCTGTTGTTCTAACTAGTCATTTAATTATTTCAGCTTAGCTTGTCTTTGAACTCAAGGACGTCCCGTAACCTGAGCCAGAAGGTGAAGATAGAAGAACATGAACGAACTTTCATTGTAAGGTATATGTACCTAAACTGGGCAGGATTCATGATGTCAGTATAACGAGGTCGTTAAAAGTAAGGATATGAAAACTGGGAATTTAGTGATTAATGTAATCACTTTTTTCGAAAGAGCAAGGAATGTGAGGTATCAAATTCTACTTTTATTTTGTTATGGTTTTGTTTTCAGTTCATTTATTATTCTTTCTATCGTTTAGTTAACCTGTAACATTTGTTTCACGTTTAAACGCTACCTCGCATTCTAGTTAATTATAACAATATCGGTGACTTTACTTATGTTGCAAAAGTGTGTAAATGTTAATATCAATTTTTTATGTTTTAAATAAAACTGTCATGAGCTTCAATAACTTGGCGCACGAAATATGGTGGAAAAGTGTTTTTCGATATTTTAAGTTTTGTACATAGTTTGTTTTCTTCTGTAAGTTTTTCTAAATTGTTTTGTGTATAGAAATATTAATCCCGATATTGATGGTATATTGATCTTTTATGTCAGTAGGAAACAATTTAAACTGTTTGATAGTTTAAGGGATCAAAGAAGGACGTCTTGGAAACAACTAACAACTGCTGATGAACAAACAGAACTATCTAGAGATGTTTTACAGAAAGCAGTATCCAACATTGAAAAGTAAGTCTCTCTCTTGTCACAATTAAAAATAGTTACTTTACTACTCCTGTTATTAAGAATAATATATTATTTTCTGCATTAAATACTTTCACTCAAACTTATTCTAATACGGTAAAACTTTAGAAATTACTACTACTTTAGAAGATGCAACATTCAATGTGCTCGACGTATAGCAGTAAGTGAAAAGTTCAGACAAGGTTAGTCTACAAAAATTTGCAATATAGCTGTAGTGTGAATCATAAAATATATTTTTTCACCAAAATAAGCTGAAAGTTCAATATATTTCAAATTTAACTTACTTGAACAAGAACGTGTTTTGTATGTTACTCAACAGTCTGTAGAAAAACTAATGTATTTATTCTTTATCTTTAAATAAGGATACAGAAAGCTAAATCTACATTAATGACATTCTCTTTCTCAACATTTGTGAGTACAAAACCTATCTTCTGTTTCTGACTGACTACTTTCAGTTTTGGATGTGGAACTCGTGTGTGTTTACACAACGTAAGTTTTAAACATCTAAGTCGCTAATATCTAGGCTTAATGCAAATTCTTCATGTAATCCTTTAAACC
>NW_013682476.1:0-1315 GCF_000517525.1 Limulus polyphemus | reverse complement strand
TGGATAAGAGATTACATAATTCAAGAAAGTTTCCTACGTTTTCGTTTAGCAGAGATTCAGTTTTTTCCTTCTTCTTCATTGATCCTATAAAAACACCCTGCTATTGGGGAGAATACTTTATAATCTGTGATAACACTTGTATACGTTTTCCATTCCCTTGGCCACGTTCCCGGGGACGCGGCTAAAGAGGGGAAAACTGTAGGCAAGCTTTACCATAGCCTGTAAAGCTGTTCTTTCCCATAGTAGAGTGTCGGCCACACTGTATTCTTTCCAGTTTCTTTTTTTATATATCCTCAATCTATGCTAAACGAAAAATTTCTTGAATTACGTGAACATCCGAACGCAAATCAATGACTCACGCTATTTTTATAAATCTTAATTTGCTGACCCTTTACTATTCATTTCAATGTAAATAAACATCTGGACTGCTACACAAGTTTCACTTTTAGTCTTTAACACCTAAACAAATGATGTAAAATCAGAATCCCTTGTCCAATATTGTAAGTTTTGTTAATAGGTATAACGTTCGGTTCGTGGCTTTAATTGACTAAAATTATACAGAATATTATATTAACTGATACATACCAGACTTCTTAGAAAGTTAACTTAACACGAAGTTGTACTATGTATAGATCTTGGTGACTTGTATAGTTGTAGTTTAAAACTTGTATACAAAAGTTCTACATCAAAACAAAGTAACTTGGAAACGTAAAATAGATTCTTTATGTAATCCCAAATATAGAACGAGTATCGTGAATGTACACTTAGGTCTTTGTATCCTTATTTAAAGTGAAAGAATAAGATGTATTCGTTTTTAATGACTAAGTAAGATAAACAATCTCTTCTTTGTTAAGTTAAACTTAAAGTATAGTAAAGATTCATCTTAATTTGGTTCTAAAGTATATTCTATAATGATTGTAATTAGTTATATTTACCGTATACTTGTAGACTGAACCTGTGTGAACTTGACTCATTCCTATAGGTTAGGCACAACTTGATTTTAGTTAAACTGTAAATTTTTAGATTACAACATTTAAGCGCAGATTCTACTACTTCAATCACGTCAAATTTATGTTTGTATGAATTATAAAACTGACTGTAGTTACTCCTAACAATGACTTCTTATGTTATATGATAGGACGTAAATGATGACATGAATTTGTAATCTCGTAAAAATAAATTATAACTTTTCGTGAGCTTCTATAATTTGTGTAACTGTTGTTGTTTACCCCATGTTTTAATTTTGTAGTGTGTGTTGTTGTTTGATGTTAATAACATTTCTGGCTAGACACATTAACTGTATTCGAATGATGCG
>NW_013682475.1:0-2687 GCF_000517525.1 Limulus polyphemus | reverse complement strand
ATCTCGTGTTCTGGTGCTACAGAACCATTGTTTATTTCGTGTTCCGGTGCTACAGAACCATTGTTTATCTCGTGTTCCGGTGTTACAGAACCATTGTTATCTCGTGTTCCAGTGCTACAGAACCATTGTTATCTCGTGTTCTGGTGTTACAGAACCATTGTTATCTCTGATTCAGTTTTGTGTAAGATGCTATTTGGAAATTTATTTCTTCGAGGATCTAAGTGTGAGTATAAATCTAACCTAGATGGTTCTTAGAATAAACCATTGTTCGGATCTAAGTGTGTGTAGAAATCTAACCTAGATGGTTCTTAGAATAAACCATTGTTCGGATCTAAGTGTGTGTAGAAATCTAACCTAGATGGTTCCTACAATAATCCATTGTTCGGATCTAAGCGTGTGTAGAAATCTAACAAAGATGGTTCCTACAATAACCCATTGTTCGGATCTAAGTGTGTGTAGAAATCTAACCTAGATGGTTCCTACGATAATCAATTGTTCGGATCTAAGTGTGTGTAGAAATCTAACCTAGATGGTTCCTACAATAACCCATTGTTCGGATCTAAGTGTGAGTAGAAATCTAACCTAGATGGTTCCTACAATAACTCATTATTCGGATCTAAGTGTGAGTAGAAATCTAACCTAGATGGTTCCCACTTAGATCCGAACAATGGGTTATTGTACGAGTAGAAATCTAACCTAGATGGTTCCTACGATAAACCATTGTTCGGATCTAAGTGTGAGTAGAAATCTAACCTAGATGGTTCCTACGATAACCCATTATTCAGATCTAAGTGTGAGTAGAAATCTAACCTAGATGGTTCCTACAATAACCCATTGTTCGGATCTAAGTGTGAGTAGAAATCTAACCTAGATGGTTCCTACAATAACCCATTGTTCGGATCTAAGTGTGAGTAGAAATATAACCTGGATGGTTCCTACGATAACCCATTGTTCGGCCAAGAAGTTACTAGATTAAGTACTGTTGATTGAACGTAGTCTTATAGTGAAAGGTCCCCTAAGAAGCTCCAATCGTACTGAGAAGATAACCCGCATTTATTTATAGTTTATCAGTTCCCAGTATTCCAAGAATATCTTATCAACAGAAACTCGGAACATCAACAGCTTAATTCTAAAAAAACCAATAAAGATGAGTGTGTTCAAAGTTTCAAGTTTAAAACTAGTTGGTTCAAGTGTACTTATTGACTTCGGTTTATTTCCACATATGAACCAAAACAAACTGGTTAGAATCGATACCAAAAATTGCCGCGTGTGACAATATATATCATTTATCCCGAGCAAGATGACATCGACGTTGTTTAAAATTTTGGGTAAATCTACGTATGTATCATTATTTTCAAAATGTTTTTCTTCCACGATTATTTGCATGTCAAATTATTTTTCACGCTAATTTTTCATGCACACTAATAATGCTCAAAAGGTTTATTGTGCATAACGTCATAGCTAAAGAGAAAGTTGTGAATATGATAGATAGATTGTCCTTTCTAATGTTGTACGATGATCAACAAGCTAGAGTTTATAAGTCAAGAAAAGAACATGCTTAATCAATAAACGGGCACAGTTACAGCATAGACAGACGACAAACTACGGAGGCTGGCTGAATGTTGACGTAGTTACAGAACATAAATATATATATACACACACACACGTAGCCCTATTTAAGATAATTGTCCTTGTTCAGATATCCCTTTTCAGTGTGTCTTTAAGAGACACGCCAAACGTCATAACTTCTACGTGTAACAGAAATCCTATTTACAAATGAAGCCAAATTACCGTAATTACCGAGGGATCGATATGCTGAAGCCACGGAGTGCCATACGTTGGCACGTTCATTGTGCAGCCTTCTTGTGACGTAGAAAAGGTGATTAATTATATAGGACGAGGGTAAGTCGGATGAAACTAGGAGTTACTAGAAAATAACCGTTTCCCTCAGTCATTCCCGGCGTCACGTGCAATTACACTTTGTGACGTCGGAAAAAATTAAACGCATTGATCTGTTTATATGATGTATGTTTAATCGTTAACATTTGGGAAGGTAAATTGAAAACGGTAAGTACAGCCAGGTGAGCTGATGCAACTGTTAGATTGTCTGGTTTGACCGTACATGTCAAGCACGATGTATTTTGACTCAGTGTGCTCCTGTAGCCAAGTTCCTTATCGAATTTTAACTTAACCTAGATGTTTAAAATGAACATCCGCTCGAAGAATTAGGCCCTTTAAATGAAATAAAAACTTCTTAAAAACACAGATGTTTTACCCTAAGGATAAGGGAAGAATACGAGTGGATACCACAACCGAGGGAAGAATACGAGTGGATATCACAACCGAGGGAAGAATACGAGTAGATACCACAACCGAGGGAAGAATACGAGTGGATACCACAACCGAGGGAAGAATACGAGTGGATATCACAACCGAGGGAAGAATACGAGTGGATACCACAACTGAAGAAAGAATACGAGTGGATATCACAACCGAGGGAAGAATACGAGTGGATACCACAACTGAAGAAAGAATACGAGTGGATATCACAACCGAGGGAAGAATACGAGTGGATACCACAACTGAAGAAAGAATACGAGTGGATATCACAACCGAGGGATGAATACGAGTGGATACCACAACTGAAGAAAGAATACGAGTGGATATCACAACCGAGGGAAGAATAC
>NW_013682474.1:0-2688 GCF_000517525.1 Limulus polyphemus | reverse complement strand
GGGTTGTTATACGAGGAGAGGTTGAAATCTCTCAAATTGTTTTCTCTTGAAAAAAGAAGAGTTAGTGGGAATCTGACTGAAGTGTTTAAGATTGTAAAGGGAATTGATAGTGTTGATGTATCATCTTTTTTCATAATTAACAATGAGAATAGTAGTACTAGGGGACACAAATATACATTTTGGCAAGGTAGGAGTCATCTTCAACTAAGACAATTATATTTTTCTAACAGGGTGGTTGGCCTTTGGAATGGGTTGCCTTCAGATGTTGTAGAAGCAGTAAATTTAAGTGAGTGCACGAGAAAGCCTGATAAGTATATGAATAATAATGGCTGGTTTTAAGATTATTTATTAATTAATAGTTTTAATTTACTTTAGAGGATGGAACAGCCGAGATGGACGAATAGGTCCCATGTTGTCCAAAATGTTATATTAAATAGTTTAATACATAAAGACACGTTGATCCGAAATGTTCAGATTACATCCATTTATCCAACAGTTAGTTGTATATTGGCATTTATGGTTCTAACTGTTGAATCTATTTAACTTTGACTGCTACAGATGTATATAATGTATGATTGTTTTACATTTTGTCCCTAGTACTAAAGAATCCGAATTCTTCTTTACTAATAGGAAATAATTCTTACGCCATTGTGACGTCCGCCTTTGGATGATATCTACTTATGTTTGATATCTACTTTTCTTTGGCCAGATACGAAAGATCAAGGGTGATTGAAAAGCGTGGAACGTTATTAATGATGTTATTAGTAGAGTCCTTTTACTCTTGGGGGTACTTTTTTTGCAGTTTAAAACTGACGACGGAAAGCCATTCTTATGTAACACGTTTTTGGTTTTCATTCGTTCATTTTGATAATACGTGATATTACTTCACAACTCGAAATCCCTATGAATTAGAATGTACACTATGTTCTTTTAAAAACTACTTAGAATGACAGGTTATAAATTGAAAATATAAACTGGTAAAAGTATTTTTGTTATAACATTCAACCTCAAAAAGTACAGAGCAGGTAAACTACCTACAGGAGCCTTAACGTGAGACAGTACAGAAACAGAAAAGTAAATTGTATTTTTAGCTTCAAAAGCATGTTGAATTAGGTTTACTGTAGTACAAGATCTGGATGATGTTACACCAGTGTTAATATATAAGTGGTTATTAAATCTCCGGACATTTTATTAACAATGAAATCAGAATTATTGTTTTTCAGTTCACAAATATATTATTGTCACTTTCTTGGAACTCCACACTTTACTGGACATCTTACTGTCACTTTCTTGGAACTCCACACTTTACTGGACATCTTACTGACACTTTCTTGGAACCCCACACTTTACTGGACATCTTACTGTCACTTTTTCGTACACCACACTTTACTGGACATCTTACTGTCACGTTTTGGCACCACACTTTACTAGACATCTTACTGTCACGTTTTGGCACCACACTTTACTGGACATCTTACTGTCACTTTTTCGTACACCACACTTTACTGGACATCTTACTGTCACTTTTTCGTACACCACACTTTACTGGACATCTTACTGTCACTTTTACATACACCACACTTTACTGGACATCTTACTGTCACTTTTTTGTACACCACATTTTAATGGACATCTTACCGTCACTTTTACATACACCACACTTTATAAATGAAATTCAGAAGTACTAACTAATACTAAAACACTGATCCAGTGTTTAGTTTTAGCTGTTGACATCTTACGGTGTTAATATTTATAAACACAAACATTACTCTAAGTACTGAAACTACTAACTATTTAGAAAATTTCAAAGTAAACAAAAGTTATTTTCTAAAAGACTAGTTAAAAATATAACAACTCAATCAACCCCGAAGATTGTCTTTTAAAACTAGCATGCTCAGCTCAAACAGGAGATAACCTTTTATTGATATATTGTAAAATAAAAATAGCAGGCTAGGGTTGAGATACTACAATAAAAAAAAATGTAAATTCAATAATTTTATCCTTCGATCTTTGAATGCCGTTACAATTAGCTAAATGAATATGATATTTCAAACCATTCAATCACCAATTCTCATCATTTTTTGTGATTATCTACAAGTATATACTCCCAGCAGGATGTATTTAGAAAAAAATAAAACTTGAGCACTTTCGATCTTCATCAGAAAATATTTGTCCACACTAGAAGGGCTTTATTAAAACATGATTAGAATGTAAAGTGAAGTAATTACAAGATAAATACAATTTTATTGTAACTATGTATTCTCGTCTATTGTGCTATTTCTCTTATGCATTCAAAATATTTGTTTGTTTGTAGTTAAGCTACACAATATGCTCTGCCCATTATGGGTATCGAAACCCGGTTTCTAGCAGAACTACCGCTGTGCTAATGGGGGGCAAAAGTGATTAAAAAATGTAATTTAAATATTTATTTTGTAACTGACCTACATATAAACACATGCATATAATCCTGTTACAATATACACATGAGGTTAAGCTACACAATATGCTCTGCCCACCATGGGTATCAAAACCGAAACCCAGTTTCTAGCAGAACTACCGCTGTGCCAATGAGGGCAAAAATGATTAAAACATGTAATTTAAATATTTATTTTGTAACTGACCTACATATAAACGTATGCATATAATCCTGTTACAATATACACATGAGGTTAAGCTACACAATATGCT
>NW_013682473.1:1729-2984 GCF_000517525.1 Limulus polyphemus | reverse complement strand
GGTCCTTTTAATTTATGCAGCGTATTTAATTTTTGTTTGGGCTTGTTTTTGTTCATTTAACACAGATTTTGATTTACTGTTTTTAACGCAGTCCTTCCTTTTGATCTTATTTTGCTTGACCGTTTAAGTATTAATTTTCTTTTTCTCTCTCTCTCTCTCAATATATATATATATATATAGAGAGAGAGCGATCTTAGTGGCATCAGTTTCCTAACATTGAGAGAAGACAGTGGCTGAAGTGTTGTATGGACATGCTAACCACTAGTCCAAGCCCGGATCACCTAAAACACAAGCACGTAATGAAAGATAACTCTCTAACATTTAAATGGATAGACTTTTTCCAAAGCGTCTGTAGGAGTTATTTCTGCTGACTGTTTCGATCTCATCTGGTTAGATATCTAAAATTATGAATCTGAATACTAGGGTTCTATGACCTAGACATTTATGCCTCGTGCACAAATCTTTTATTTACAAGAAACTTTAGAAAGCAATTAAGCTTATGATGACCATATTATCCATACACCTGAGTAGTGTGCTTTGGGATATTATGTATTGAGCGTTTATGAAAAAGTTGTCTAAACTAGTTAAAAAACAAATCAGTTGTTTAATGATTATATGTATTCAAAAGCTACACGATTTTAATGCGATTATGTAAATACTTGTCAAAATTAATTACGTATAAATGTTAAGGTAAAATATGTGTATTTTAGTAAAAGTAAATTGGTATATGTTTATCATATTGACACAGATAATAATTTTTATTATGTTGTAGGTCTGAACTTTTTTGGTTTTCAGAAACTTTGGATATAACGGATTGAATCTATTAAAGTTTAAGAATAAACCAGACCATTATAGATGCTTTTTAATATAGTATTTCAATAAAAAGAAATGTGGTTAACAGTGTCAATAAAGTTTATTATACTATGCTGAATACACGAATAATGTAGAATAAACCAAGGACTGAAAAAGTTTGTATTAATTAATTGAAAATAAAGTGTTTGTGATTTTCAAAAACTGAACGTTAGAATGGTAGGATATATTAAAGATAGCACAGATAAACATGGCAGTTTCGTTTCAAAAATACAGTCTTGGCCAAGTTTTGCATATCTTTTAACAATTAATATCGTGATTATTAATATGGAATACAAATACACTTAGCGCTTTCAAACTGAGAAATGCGTGTTATATCAAATATCTACATATGTAACTTGTATAACGAGACAAGTTCTATGGACATCATGAATGATTTATTAGA
>NW_013682473.1:0-1433 GCF_000517525.1 Limulus polyphemus | reverse complement strand
TTTTCCTACCATATGGCAGAAATATTGTATCCATGTGATGCCTGTAGGAGGTGCCATCGACGTTCCCCTGGAGGGTATGAAGGACAGTTTTTCTACTATGATGAATAGCTGCCCAAACATGTACTGTACCACCTCCTGTGTGTTCTATGTGGGAAAGACAGTCTCCCTTCATCTGTTTTTCAGAAAAACGATGAAAAGGAATCCTGCCATCAGCTTTAACTAGCCGGAAACAGGACTCATCTGAATAGATGACATGTCGTCAGTGTCCAAATTGTAAGTTGGCATACTGCCTTACCCAATTAACATTGTGACGATGAATTCTGGATAATATCTGGTTGCAGATAGCCCTTCTTGCAAAATATCATTGTTTGGTCCATCTCTTATTCACTGTTCTTATGTATATCCTGGAATGAATATGTTCACGCCATTCCTGTTATAAGGTGTTGCAAGACTTCTTTAAACCTTGATGTGGTCATCTGAGGCAATAGTTTTCGGCATCTACTATTAGACTTTCCTGGAACAACGTATTCTGTCGTCCGATAACGTTACAGAATTTTGGATACAGTATACTGGAGGTCCTCTACTGTTCTGGCAATGTCGATTTACTTCATATCATTTCTGAATGGTCGAACAATTTGACGCCCTATAACTTCTGGCATGTGATGAGGCATGACTCTACGTCAAATACAGATGAACTGTTTGAACAAAGCGTTGATCTGTTTCGAAAAAAGATTATACCAAAAGCACACCCTTTTACAAAAATAGGTGTGTATGTGTGTTTAGACGAACAAACGCTTCAAAATAACTTCTACAGACCAGAAACTCGTATGTGTTTGTCCGATCCTACGCTACCTTCTCTGTTACTACTCGAACATGTAGAGAATAACATCAATATAAAACAGTATGTAATAATTTTGGCCAGGACTGCGTGTATTTATATACTAAACTAGGTTTTAGCCTTTAAGTCTTTGTTAGTTGGACAAGGTGTGAATTCCTTTCTTGGAGCTGTCTGCAGACTAACTATATAGGGGTTGCTCAATATATATTGAATATGGAAATCAAAATGTGGCCGAGGTTATATTATTATTAATATAACCATGTAATGAATTTCAACCAGAAAACTCTATAATGTTATATAGGTTTGTTATAATCTTTGTTACATAAGTTCCTTGCAGCCTTGTCAGGTATATTACTCCAAAAATTAATGTCAACAATATTCTGTTACACTACTTAATCATGTGATTTTTATTTTGTCTTCTATCATAATATTTAGCCCCCAATGGCACAGCGGTATGTCTGTGGACTTATAACGCTAGAAACCGGGTTTCGATACCCGTGGTGGGCAGAGCACAGATAGCCCATTGTGTAGCTTTGTGCTTAATTACAAACAAACAAACTGCATAATATTTGCTATCGAAACTGTTTTCTCAAAT
>NW_013682472.1:0-2689 GCF_000517525.1 Limulus polyphemus | reverse complement strand
CCAGATGATGAATCTTGTTCGATAAGTATAAATATGATTAATAATAGTGTTCCAGATGATGAATCTTGTCGATAAGTATAACATATGGTGATTTTGTGAATCATAGTGTACCAGATGATGAATCTTGTCCGATAAGTATAACATATGGTGAATCATAGTGTACCAGATGAAGAATCTTGTCGATAAGTATAACATATGATGAATCATAGAGTCTCAAATGATGAATCTTGTCGGTAAGTATAACGTATGGTGATAGTTGTGAATCTTGGTGTACCAGATAACGAATCTTGTCGATAAGTGTAACATTGGCTATTTTTGTGAATCATAGTGTACCAGATGATGAATCTTGTCGATAAATATAACATATGGTGAATCATAGTGTACCAGAGGATGAATCTTGTCGATAAGTATAACATATGGTGAATTTCGTGCACGAGATGACGAATCTTCTCGATAAGTATAACGTATGGCAATATTTCTAAATCATAGTGTACCAGATGATGAATCTTGTCGGTAAGTGTAACATATGGTGATTTTTGTGAATCATAGTGTACCAGATGATGAATCTTGTCGATAAGTATAACATATGGTGAATCATAGTGTACCAGAGCATGAATCTTATCGATAAGTATAACATATGATGAATCAAAGTGTACCAAATGATGAATATTGTCGATAAGTATAACTTATGATGATATTGGTGAATCACAGTGTACCAAATAATGAATCTTGTCGATAAGTATAACGTCTGGTGATATTTCTGATTCAGAGTATACCAAATAATGTATCTTGTCGATAAGTATAACGTCTGGTGATATTTCTGATTCAGAGTGTACCAGATGATGAATCTTGTCGATAAATATAACATATGGTGAATTTCGTGCACCAGATGATGAATCTTGTCGATGAGTATAACGTATGGTGATATTGGGAATTCATAGTGTACCAGATAATGAATCTTGTCGATAAGTATAACGTATTGTGATATATCTGATTCAGAGTGTAACAGATGATGAATCTTGTCGATAAGTATAATATATGGTGAATTTCGTGTACCAGATGATGAATCTTTTCGATAAGTATAACATATGGTGATTTTTGTGAATCATAGTGTACAAGATTATGAATCTTGTAGATAAGTATAACATATGGTGATTTTGTGAATCATAGTGTACCAAATGATAAATCTTGTCGATAAGTATAACATATGGTGAATCATAATGTACGCGATGATGAATCGTGTCGAGAAGTATAACATATGGTGAATCATAGTGTACCAGATGATGAATCTTGTCGATAAGTATGACGTATGGTGATATTTGTGAATCACAGTGTACCATATGATGAAATTGGTCAATAAGTATAACATATGGTGATTTTTGTGAATTGGAGTGTTCCAGATGATGAATCTTGTCGATAAGTATAACATATGGTGATTCTGTGAATCATACTGTACCAAATGATGAATCTTGTCGAAAATTATATCAAATGATGATTTTTGTGGATCATAGTTTTCCAGATAACGAATCTTGTTGATAAGTATATGATATGGTGATTTTTGTAAATCATAGTGTACCAGATAATGAATCTTGTCAATAAGTATAACGTATGGTAATATTTTTGAATCATAGTGTACCAGATGATGAATCTTGTCGATAAGTATAATATATGGTGAATCATAGTGTACCAATTGATAAATCTTTTCGATAAGTATCAAATATGGTGAATCATAGTGTACCAAATGATAAATCTTGTCGATAAGTATAACATATGGTGAATCATAGTGTACCAGATGATGAATCTTGTCGATAAGTATAACATATGGTGATTTTGTGAATCATAATGTACCAGATGATGAATCTTGTCGATAAGTAAATCAGATGGGGATTTTTGTGGATCATAGTTTACCAGATGTTGAATCTTGTCGACAAGTATATCAAATGGTGATCTTTTTGAATCATAGTGTACCAGATGATGAATCTTGTCGATAAGTATAACACATGGTGAATCATAGTGTACCAGATGATGAATCTTGTCGATAACTATAACATATGATGAATCATAGTGTACCAAATAATGAATCTCTTCGATAAGTATAACGTATGGTGATATTTGTGAATATAGTGTACCAAATGATGAATCTTGTCGAAAAGTATGTCAAATGGTGATCTTTTTGAATCATAGTGTACCAGATGATGAATCTTCTCAATAAGTATAATATATGGTGAATCATAGTGTACCAATTGATAAATCTTTTCGATAAGTATCAAATATGGTGAATCATAGTGTACCAAATGATAAATCTTGTCGATAAGTATAACATATGATGAACCATAGTGTACCACATGATGAATATTGTCGATAAGTAAATCAAATGAAGATTTTTGTGGATCATAGTGTACCAGATGTTGAATTTTGTCGATAAGTATATCAAATGGTGATCTTTGTGAATCATAGTGTACCAGATGTTGATCTTGTCGATAAGTGTATCAAATGGTGATCTTTTGAATCATAGTGTACCAGATGATGAATCTTCTCGATAAGTATAATATATGGTGAATCATAGTGTACCAATTGATAAATCTTTTCGATAAGTATCAAATATGGTGAATCATAGTGTACCAAATGATAAATCTTGTCGATAAGTATAACATATGGTGAATCATAGTGTACCAAATGATAAATCTTG
>NW_013682471.1:1754-3435 GCF_000517525.1 Limulus polyphemus | reverse complement strand
AAACTAGAACTAGATAGGTGTGAGTGCAAAGATGAAACACAATTGAGATGTACAGGAAAGTTTAGCATAGGATATCAGTATTTTAAAGTATTTATAAGAATAGGCTTAATTGTTACTATTGTTACGTCTCTGGTCGTTTGTTAATTTCCCGTAAAAAATCTTCCCGAGGAACTTCAGCGATACAAGTCGCTTCTTAAATAAAACTGGTTTATTCTTCACCAATACAACTTTGCAATACACAGAATTTCCACAGCAACTTTAACTTAAACACATGCTATAATTCACAACGATTTACAAACTTTACTTATGGATTGAATCGATTATCTATTTTTAACAATTTATCTACCGGCTTATATACTGAAATAGAGGGCGTCTAGAAAACGCTGGGACGTTGGTGAGGTTCCCCGATCCTTCTAGAATCTCATCAGGAGTTACCAGCGTCATGTGACTTACGCTGTCGTAACACTGCCCCTTCCTTACTATTGTGCGTCCCGAACAATAGCCACTTACATTAAACCAATAGATATTTAACAACAACTTAATTAAATGTACAGAATTTACAAAATTAAAATTCAACAGTTTCTTAATTTTACGGGACGTATCTTCTTCCGTACTGGTTTCCATCTCGTTGGCTTCTGCTTCACGTGGGGTTCATCTGCTCCATCAGGAAATGTCTTATTATCGGTAACAGTCACATCAGTAGTAGTAACTTCATTAATGGCTTCACTGTTTCCCTTCTCAAAACCGGGTAGAGTTACTTCTTCGAAAGGGGATTTTTCAGATAACACGTATTCAGTAGCTTCATTTGTTCTGTTGTTCACTTGGTTCCAACTGAAATGTCCTGGACCGTGATAACCCCACAGCATGTTGGCATGCACCACCTTTGGCTTACCTTGCCGACCACATTTTATCCGGAAAGTCACGTCTGAGAGAAGATCCATTATGTCATATGAGCCTTCCCATGGAAAAGACAACTTAGGAGACGTCTCTTTGGTCTTCCTGGTATTATACAACCACACCTTGTTACCTGGTACAAAGCAGACTTCATTCGATCTTTTATCATAACATAGCTTCATGGAATCAGCAAACGTTTTCAAGTTTGAATGGACTTGATGGTGAATATCATCCATCCTTTCAGATAACAATTTCACGAACTCTGACGCATTTTCAGTCAACTCTTCGTAAGGTGAGCGTCCTGTTATCAGATCCACTGGCAAACAAAGTTCGTGACCAAATGTCAACTTTCTTGTAGTGTATCCAGTGGCTTCATGCTCTACTGTTCTATAGGCCATCAACAGTAGAGGGAGTAAGACATCCCAGTTATCTTGGCGGCTATTACAAAACTTTGCCAATTCCTGTCCCAGTGTCCAGTTGTACTTTCCTATCATCCCATCAGACTGTGGGAGAAGTGCCGTTGTCCTGGTCTTTCGTATATCAAACAACTTGCAGTTGATTCAAAGTTACGGCCTTGAGCTGAATGCATACCAAATCGGAAGAAGAAATCACTAATAGCCGAAGCTACAGTTGTAGCTTCCTGATTTGGTATTGCATATGCCTCCGGCCACTTGGTGAAATAATCCATCACCACACAAATGTACTTGTTTCCAGCACGAGTTTGGGTCAGAGGACCAGCTACTCTTTCCATTGGTGCACCAACTTGATATAACTTCATTGGAGCAAG
>NW_013682471.1:0-1008 GCF_000517525.1 Limulus polyphemus | reverse complement strand
CATCATCAACTTCTTCAGTCACTTTGACTTCACCTTCATGGCACCTAATTAGTTCAACCACTCTTTTAACAGTGACTAGAACGTGGCCTTTGTTGTTCCCAAACATCATTTTATTAAAATCAATTACAAACTTCCTAGGTAGTAGATAGTCCAATCCTAATATGCATTCGTCTTCAATGTCAGCCAAGTATACTTTCTGTCAGTCCTTTATGCCCATGAGCTCAATAGTTACCCACACTGGTCCCCACAATTTTGTAGAATATCCTGTCACACCATAAAGCTTATGTATGGCTTCTGGTACTCCTTCATGACCTGATACCTTGATACTCACAAGGGTTTGCTGAGATGCAGAGTCTATGACAAAGTTGCACCTTTGACCATCTAGCTTTCCTGTCACATAGACACTGTTTGTGCTTGGCATTTTACACCTAGCTGTTTGGACTTTCATGATGGGGGTTGGTTGGCGTCACTCAACACCAACCACTACTGGTCTCCTTGAGGCCGACTAGTTGGTAATATTCTTCCGACACTGGCTCATCAAATGTCCGTGCTTTCCACAGTTCCAACAACCTTTCTGGATACCAGCCTTTCCTGCTGTGGCACCTCCCCTATGTTGAAGTTTCCAGCATTGAGCTCTCTTGTGCCCAGATTTGTTACAGTGCCAGCAAGGTCCCTCAAACCTCTCTGAAAGCTGACCTATTCTGGCCTTGATTCCAGATGACTGTACCAACCACGATACCTCTGTGCTGGACTTAATGTAGGATTCAAATTCGAGAGCTCTGGCCATTGCATCCTGCATGGTAGAGGGGTGTGCTTGCTTCACTTGTATCTTAAGTTGTGGACTGTCCAAAGGCATCTTCGAACTGATCCCTCAGCAACAACTTGAGGAGATCGGGTAGTGCAGTTGGGTAGGCCTTGTGTGTCATGCTTTCCAAGTCTTGTGCCAGCTCTTGCAGGCTCTCTCCTTTAGCACGGGTTCTCGTTCTAAGCCTAGCCCTGTAGACTTCC
>NW_013682470.1:0-2690 GCF_000517525.1 Limulus polyphemus | reverse complement strand
ATCACAACCATATTCATGAACACTAAGATAATATCTAGCTATTTAAAGTGCCTCCTATTTACATGTAAATACTGTTTGTTTACACAAAGTAAAGAATAAAAGCTGTAGTATATTTCTTTCTTCATAGGTTCAACCCAACCATGTTATGTACATTAAGATAATATCTAGTTTTTTAAAGTGACTCATAATTACGTGTAAATACTCTTTGTTTACTGTAAAATAAAGAATGTAAGTTGTAATCTTGTTTCTCTTCATAAGTTTATCACAACCATATTCAAGAACACTAAGATAATATCAAGCTATTTAAAGTGACTCCTAATTACGTGTAATTACTCTTTGTTTCAGATAAAACAAAGAATATAAGCAGTAATGGTGTTCCTTTTCATATGTTTAACACCAAACAACTTCATGTACACTAAGATAATATGTAATTTTTTAAAGTAACTCCTAATTACGTGTAAATACTCTTTGTTCACTATAAACTAAAGAATGTAAGCTGTAGTCTTTTTCCTTCTTTATAAGTTTAACCCAACCATTTTCATGTATAAAAAGATAATATCTAGTTATTTAGAGGGACTCTTTATTAAGTGTAAATACTCTTTGTTTACTATAAATAAAGAGTATTAAGCTGTAATATTGTTCCTTTTCATATGTTTAAAATAACCAACTTCATGTACATTAAGATAATATCTAGTTTTTCAAAATGCATCCTAATTCTGTGCAAATACTAATTGTTTACTATAAAATAAAGAAAGTAGGCTGTAATCTTGTTCCGTTTCATAAGTTTATAACAACCATGTTCTTGAAAAATAAGATAATATTTTGTTATTTAAAGTGATTCCTATTTACATGTAAATACTGTTTGTTTACACAAAGTACAGAATACAAGCTTGTAGTATATTTCTTTCTTCATAGGTTCAAACCAACCATTTTCATGTACACTAAGATATTATCTAGTTATTTAAAGTGACTTCTAATTACGTGTAAATACTCTTTGTTTCATATAAAATAAAGAATACAGGCAGTAATATTGTTCCTTTATCATATGTTTAACAAAACCAACTTCATGTACACTAAGATAATATCTAATTTTTTTAAAGTGACTCCTAATTACGTGTAAATACTCTTTGTTTACTATAAACTAAAGAATGTAAGCTGTAATCTTTTTCCTCTTCATAAGTTTATCACAACCATGTTCTTGAACAATAAGATAATATTTTGTTATTTAAAGTGACTCCTAATTACGTGTAAATACTCTTTGTTTACTATAAAATAAAGAATGTAAGCTGTAATCTTGTTCCTCTTCATAAGTTTTTCACAACCATATTCATGTACATTAAGATAATATCTAGTTTTTCAAAATGCATCCTAATTCCGTGTAAATACTAATTGTTTATTTTAAAATAAAGAATGTCAGCTTTAATCTTGTTACTCTTCATAAGTTTATCACAACCATGTTCTTGAACAATAAGATAATATTTTGTTATTTAAAATGACTCCTAATTACGTGTAAATACTCATTATTTATTACAAAATAAAAAATGGAAGCTGTAATCTTTTTCCTCTTCACAAGTTTATCACAACCATATTCATGAACACTAAGATAATATCTAGCTATTTAAAGTGACTCCTAGTTACATGTAAATACTGTTTGTTTACACAAAGTAAAGAATACAAGGTGTAGTATCTTTCTTTCTTCATAGGTTTAACCCAACAATGTTCATGTACACTAAGATAATATCTAGTTATTTAAAGTGACTCCTAATTACTTGTAAATACTCTTTGTTTCATATAAAATAAGGAATATAAACAGTAATATTGTTCCTTTATCATATGTTTAACACAACCAACTTCATATACATAAAGATAATATCTAGTTTTTTTAAAGTGACTCCTAATTACGTGTAAATAATCTTTGTTTACTATAAACTAAAGAATGTAAGCTGTAGTCTTTTTCCTCTTCATAAGTTTATCACAACCATATTCATGAACACTAAGATAATATCTAGCTATTTGAAGATACTCCTATTTATATGTAAATACTGTTTGTTTACACAAAGTAAAGAATACAAGCTGTAGTATATTTCTTTATACATAGGTTTAACCCAACCATGTTCATGTACACTAAGATAACATCTAGTTATTTAAAGTGACTCCTAATTACGTGTAAATACTCTTTGTTTACTATAAATATAGAATATAAATCTGTAATATTGTTCCTTTCATATGTTTAAAATAACCAACTCCATGTACATTAAGATAATATCTCGTTTTTCAAAATGCATCCTAATTCCGTGTCAATACTAATTGTTTACTGTAAAATAAAGAAAGCAAACTGTAATCTTGTTCCTCTTCATAAGTTTATCACAACCATATTAATGAACATTAAGATAGTATCTAGCTATTTAAAGTGACTCCTAATTACGTGTAAATACTCTTTGTTTACTATAAATATAGAATATAAATCTGTAATATTGTTCCTTTCATATGTTTAAAATAACCAACTCCATGTACATTAAGATAATATCTCGTTTTTCAAAATGCATCCTAATTCCGTGTAAATACTAATTGTTTACTGTAAAATAAAGAATGTAAGCTGTAATCTTTTTCCTCTTCATAAGTTTAACATAACCAAGTTCTTTTAGACTAAAATAATATCTGTTTTTTTTAAAGCGACACCTAATTACGTG
>NW_013682469.1:0-2690 GCF_000517525.1 Limulus polyphemus | reverse complement strand
CATCCCAATATTCGGTCAGACAAGAATAGTCTAAGGGTTAGTGTTAACTTCCCTCTAGTCTATGAAATACAAGAGAGATGGTACATCCCAATATTCGGTCAGACAAGAATAGTCTAAGGGTTAGTGTTAACTTCCCTCTAGTCTATGAAATACAAGAGAGATGGTACATCCCAATATTCGGTCAGACAAGAATAGTCTAAGGGTTAGTGTTAACTTCCCTCTAGTCTATGAAATACAAGAGAGATGGTACATCCCAATATTCGGTCAGACAAGAATAGTCTAAGGGTTAGTGTTAACTTCCCTCTAGTCTATGAGGTACAAGAGAGATGGTACATCCCAATATTCGGTCAGACAAGAATAGTCTAAGGGTTAGTGTTAACTTCCCTCTAGTCTATGAGGTACAAAAGTAGAAACGAATAAGAGAAAAGTAAACAAAGGCTCCAACGAAAGGGTTCGATACTTCTGAATTTGTCCCGAACGTTTCCTATCGAATTGGGATATCTTGGTTTTCAAACGTGGTTCTATTGAACACGCTTCCTCTTTCAGCTATGTGTGCGTTATTGGAATGACAGTTAGTCCTACTATTTGATTAAGGAGGGTGCTACTAGTTTGTTACTATATATATGAAAACTGTCATTCGATTCACCGCTAGTCTCTGAGTTATACCGGTTTCGGGGAACTCTGCCCATCATCATTAACTATGGAAAAGAGCAACTCGGAAAACGAGACTTACAGTGTGAATTTTATATTACGTGTATGGTGTTTTTAGTTGTATTTTACTCAATTCAGTAAAGCTAGATTTATACAAGTTTTGAAGGATGTGCAGCATATTATTTTTTAGGGACGGCTAAGTCTTAACCATAAGGAATCTGTTTTAACATGGCTAAGTCTTAATCATCAGATATCTGTTTTAACATGGCTAAGTCTTAATCATGAGATATCTTTTTAACATGGCTAAGTATTAATTATGAGGAATCTGTTTTAACATGGCTAAGTCTTAATCATGAGAAATCTGTTTTAACATGGCTAAGTCTTAATCATCAGATATCTGTTTTAACATGGCTAAGTCTTAATCATGAGATATCTTTTTTAACATGGCTAAGTATTAATTATGAGGAATCTGTTTTAACATAGCTAAGTCTTAATCATGAGAAATCTGTTTTAACATGGCTAAGTCTTAATCATGAGAAATCTGTTTTAACATGGCTAAGTCTTAATCATAAGGAATCTGTTTTAACATGGCTAAGTCTTAATCATAAGGAATCTGTTTAACATGGCTAAGTCTTAATCATGAGATATCTTTTTTAACATGGCTAAGTCTTAATCATGAGGAATCTGTTTAACATGGCTAAGTCTTAATCATAAGGAATCTGTTTTAGCATGGCTAAGTCTGAATCATGAGGGATCTGTTTTGGCGTGGCTAAGTGTGAATCATGAGGGGTCTATTTTAGTGTGGCTAAGTGTGAATCATGAGGGGTCTGTTTTAGCGTGGCTAAGTCTGAATCACGAGGGGTCTGTTTTAGCGTGGCTAAGTCTGAATCATGAGGGGTCTGTTTGGGCCGTTTGGCCTACTGTATCAATAATATATCGTTCAGGTAAACCCCTGACTTTCATAAGAGTAAGATCTTTTAATGAATTAGTTTTCCAACTTAAAACGACGGAACACTCAAAATGTTCTCTGTATTACCATTAGTTTTTCAACAAACTCATTTTACTGAGAACAGAAACGATTTTAAGATTAAAGTAGCGACTGAAAAATGTAGAACTCTTCGAAACGTAGAAAGGAAAATGTATGGACTATAGGGGGCGCTTTATGTGTTGTGTTAACAGTGACCATTGAAACGAAATTTGAAGCAATGACTTGACCTGCTAATTGTACAGAAGTCTCTATTCCTCATCCTAAGGGGACTATTGGGATAAAAGTTGAGGGCACGTACGCCCAGTGTCCCTCAGTTTGTCTGCCTATAGTTCGAAACATTTATTTGTTGGCTATGTTGAACATCATTCTCTTCTTATAGTACATGTGTAGTGATATCAGTTCTTATCTTTGCAACTTATTGCTGACAGAATCACTCTAGATCCGATACAAATCGCAAGATGAGCTCTAAGAGTTACGATTTTTATTTAAGTAAAGTGGAAACTGTAGAGAACCTTGAGACGTACAAGTCTACTTGTGATGAAATTAACAAAACAAACTTCAAAAACATTGCACGCTTGATGACATGCAGAAGAGTTCTTGTAACGCACTCAACTACAAGTCGTTTTCTGTTCTTCAATATCACATTAACTTTCTTCTCTGACTGATACACAACGAAGAACGAGCAGAAATCAAATGTAATGATACGTACAATACCTATATCTATATACGCAATAAGATATTAGTTCCGAGAAAATAAATGATACGAGGACAGTAGTGTTATTAGTAATCAATAAGCAAATCTATGTTATTCTACTTATGCCTTGTTTTGCAAATTAGAGGCCTAATCTCAGTACTCGGAGCTCGCGCCCTCTATAGAGTTTTATTGTAATTTTCTTTTTTATTGTTGTTTTGTTTTTATTCGTTGCTACAATAACGTTACAGTTGAAAATTCCAGGCCACAATCATGAAAAACCTTGCAGGCCACAATAAAAACCGAAATCGCGTCATTCCAGGCCACAATCATGAAAAACCTTGCAGGCCACAATAAAAA
>NW_013682468.1:0-2690 GCF_000517525.1 Limulus polyphemus | reverse complement strand
GGTCTGTATTAATTCCTGTCATACAGATGTAGATACCACAGCTACCACCAAGGGGTGGGTGTGTATTAATTGCTGTCATACAGATGTAGATACCACAGCTACCACCAAGGATTGGGTGTGTATTAATTGCTGTCATGCAGATGTAGATACCACAGCTACCACCAAGGGGTGTGTGTGTATTAATTCCTGTCATATAGATGTAGATACCACAGCTACCACCAAGGGGTGGGTGTGTATTAATTCCTGTCATACAAAAGTAGATACCACAGCTACCACCGAGGGGTGGGTGTGTATTAATTCCTATCATATAGAAGTAGATATCACAGCTATGATCAAGCAGTGGGTGGGTACTAACTATAATGAAGGGGGGGTATTATATCCTGTCATGCAGGATTTTGGTTACTCCTAACTTTTGGGAGTCCTCTTCAGATGAGGGAAAGATTCCGTGACGTTCTTCAGACATGGGGTTAGAAACTCATACCATTAACCCCAAAATTTCCGAAACCATTCATTGCCGATTAATTAGCTTTAATTTCTACAGCTTATGGAACATCGCTCTGCAGAAAACTTGGAAAAAATCATATTATATAGCCAATAACATTAATTTATTTTAATTTTTACAGGTTACGGAAACATCGCTCCTAAGACCAACTGGGGAAAGCTTGTGACTATCGTGTACGCAATTATCGGTATTCCTTTGATGTTTCTTTACCTCACCAACATCGGAGATCTTCTAGCCAAGTCTTTCAAGTACATCTATGGACGACTTTGCCGATGCAAACCAAATGACGAGAAACGTCGACGTCGACATCGCGAGCACTACCGAGTTCACCATATTGTTCTCCACGACACGACATCAAATATTAACAATTTTATAGACCCTAATTTTCCCAGTAAATTTGGTAGACCTCGACTAGACGAAACCAAGATGGAAACCTTACCAGAGGAAATCTCAGAAGAAGAGGATTATGGGAAACAAAGAATCGTCGTTCCAATTACTTTGTGCTTAGTACTAATTACAGGATACATCTGTGGGGGCGCTTTTCTGTTTTCGATCTCGGAAGGCTGGAATTATTTAGATGGCGCTTACTTCTGCTTCGTCACGCTGAGTACTGTTGGGTTTGGTGATACTGTCGTTTCAAATGCTGAAAGTTCACAACACAAACTGGTTATTTGCTCACTCTACCTGCTTGGTGGTATGGCTTTAATCGCCATGTGCTTTAACCTTGTGCAGGATGAAGTCCTTTACAAGTTACGGAGTGTGGGAATGAGATTAGGGATAATACAGGAACAGGAAGATATACAGGAATGAAGCTAGAGACGAGGCTGATGATAATACAGGACTGAAAGACATACAGGAATAGAATTAAAGATTATGCACATTGGGTGGATTCATACAAACTGTTCTAGGAAAGAGATTAGAGGTTAAAGAAGGCTAGAGTGGACACACAAGAACTGGCTTGGGAAGAGGTTAGAAGATATAGAAAGCTCGAGTGTACGGACAACAATTGACCTGGGAAGAAATAACAGATTATACGAAGCTCGAGTGAACGCACACAGTAATTGGCCTAGAAAGAGATTACAGGTTATACAATGCTTGAATATACGGATAAGAATTGAAATGGGAAGATATTATAGATTAAACAAGGCCAGAGTGGACACACAAGAACTGGCTTGGGAAGAGGTTAGAAGATATAGAAAGATCGAGTGAACGCACACAGTAATTGGCCTAGAAAGAGATTACAGGTTATACAATGCTTGAGTATACGGATAAGAATTGAAATGGGAAGATATTATAGGTTAAACAAGGCCAGAGTGGACACACAAGAACTGGCTTGGGAAGAGGTTAGAAGAAATAGAAAGAACGAGTGTACGGACAAGTATTGGTTTGCGAAAATATCAGGGGTTTACACAAAGTTCGAGAAACACAAAAAATTAGTCTGAAAAGTAATTAATGATTGGGCAATAAGGCATAAGAGTGTGAGTAGGAAACTAGAAACAGTGCTTCATTAATTTCTCCCAAAGATAATTAGAATTACTGGCTACAAACCTTTGTAAGTGTTGAGCTCCAGTTTGCGTCTCGGGAGATCATATGTACTTCTTGTTCATTATCAACAATTTAATTCTTTATCAAAGAGTAAGAAAGAGCTTGACCATCTTTTAGCTAAAACGCGTATCACGTTTTTAAGGTTATATACAGTGACATTATTTCATTATATAAATTAGGCCTACCGCATTTCCAATAATAATGATTTCATGGGAATTACAAATGTTGTATATATAGAAAAGTTCCCTACCATATACGTCTGTCTCGCAACAAAAGTAGATGTAAAACATATAAAGAAAAGTTCCCTACCATATACGTCTGTCTCGCAACAAAAGTAGATGTAAAACATATAAAGAAAAGTTCCCTACCATATACGTCTGTCTCGCAACAAAAGTAGATGTAAAACATATAAAGAAAAGTTCCCTACCATATACGTCTGTCTCGCAACAAAAGTAGATGTAAAACATATAAAGAAAAGTTCCCTACCATATACGTCTGTCTCGCAACAAAAGTAGATGTAAAACTTTAAAACGAACAAATTGGAGCTCGACTTCTTCCAGATTTAAAAGTTCTTCACATTTAGAATATCCGTTTGTCTTACAAAGTGCGTCTGTCTCGAAGCTTCCTTTACAACTAATAATGG
>NW_013682467.1:0-2691 GCF_000517525.1 Limulus polyphemus | reverse complement strand
CTGAAACTGACTATTCCCAAAGTTTCAACCACGTCTGAAAGTTTGTGATAACTTCACCATTTTCTGAAACTGACTATTCCCAAAGTTTCAACCACGTCTGAAAGTTTGTGATAACTTCACTATTTTCTGAAACTGACTATTCCCAAAGTTTCAAACCACAAGTACCATTAGTAGTATCATAATTACTTCACTTTACTACAGTTAATATATTAAGATCAAAATAAAATATGATACCGGATTTCTTGTATCAGTTTTTTCGTTGAGTTAAGCACAAAGCCACACATAGGGTTAACTGTGCTCTGCCCACCAGGGCTATTGAAGCACGGTTTCTAGTGTTGTAAGTCCGCAGACATACCACTGTGCCACTGGGTGGCTTTTCATTTTATTTCGGCCCATTTCTCTGAAATTATCACCAGTCATCAGTAATCTGTGTATTATTCTGTACTTATGTCTATTTTGTCACCCTGTTAAATTGTAGGTTATCTATCAGTGAGAAAATTTAACATTTTAAATGCGATTTTTAGGCACAGTTGTGTAGGTTTTCTCAAGTCTCTTCAATGTATTCAAAACAAAAAATGTATGACGTGAATAAAAATATATAAATATCACAGCTAATTTTTATTATAGACTCGTACTGCATGTTTTTACAGCTTTCAAAATAGCAAATACTTTGAAAGATTGAAAGAAAAATAGTAATAGTTTTGGTTTTAAAAACTTGGACTTTTATATAAGTGTACATAATTAAATCAACAAAATAACAAAAATGATGTACAGACGTGTATTTTGATCAGTCAGAAGACTTAGTTGTACAATTTGTTTGTTTTAAGCAAGTTCGTATTGAAGAAATGTCAGCGTACAATATTGTATAGCTGTATGTTTGTGAAATACTCCCCAAAAGGTGGGAGTTATTGAATCTGATATTCTTACACAACAAAAAGTACCTGAATGTTAGAGAACGATACGCTGATTAAAATAAGTGTTAGAGTTTCAATGTAGTGTGAATGTGAAACGATACTTAGACACTCAACATGTAACCTTTGTCAAAGGACACAAACTTAATTATCATGTTTATAATTCTGAACAGTTGAAAGACACACGTCGGAAGATTAAATAAACTTTTCTCCGTGTTCTGCAGAGGTTATTGTTAATTTTCACACCTGGCTAGCATATGTTTTTACAAGTAAAATAGTCTACCTGTACAAAAGAGGTATTTTATGTAAATGTGTATTTGGTGTAGTGTGATACTGTGCAGATTTCGCCTCCATCGTTAATTCCTGCTGTTTTCGGGACATTTGAAAGCAGTACGTAATATGATTTGATATTTGAATATGTTTTCTGTCTTTTGTGTTTGAACTGAGTTAGTACATAGCTATATAAAAAGCTAATAAGCCATTTAAGTAAAGCCATGTGGTAATTGCTGAAAACATCGCTTTCATTTCAAACTTTAACATGACGAACGTGTAAAAGCTCACACTTAAAACTGTATGTATGAAAAAATGTTCCAATAGTTTGAATAGTTCATTTTAAATGTAACTTTTAACCACGTATACTGTCGAGAGTTTCTAAGATATTCTATTTTTTATTATGTCTGTAACTGGTGATACGCGAGACAATATAATAAAATGTTTCTCGTTGTTTTTGTTTCTTTTTTACTCAAGCAAAAATATAGAACATTTGGACAGGTTATAACCAAAGCATCCGTTGTACCTTGATTGAAAATAACAAAAATATAGAATATTTGAACTACACTACTAATGCAAACTAGTAATAGATTAATATCTAATATACACAAAAGTCCATGTGATTTCTTCTAGTAGATATTCATACTCCACAGATTTTCTAACATTTTGAATGCTTAGTCACAATAGTTTACATAAAATGGCAGTATGATAACACAAAAAAAGGTTTATGATAACAAGTAGTTTCTAACTTATTTTTGTTTTTTAAACTAATATATCAATAAACGGTAGACCATTATTTTCAATTTTATAAGTAAATTTAACAGAGGATTCTAGACTGTTCAACTAAGCAGCGAAATGTATCAAGTTTTCTTTACCATGCCACCACACCACGAAAGAATCATTAACATACCTAAACCGTATTTCCGGTTTAAGTTTAGCATTCTCTAAAGCATCAGTTTGTTTATAGATATTATTATTTTGTTGAATTTATCATAACAAAAATGTAAATCATTGGGACCTTATTCATTCGTAATTTGTCTTTAGAACAATTAATAGCTTTATCAATTGGTACTTTCGTGAATAAAGATACGATATTAAAAGATAAAAGCATATCGCCATTATTTACATTTACTTTACTTAGTTTTCCACAAATTCTATAGAATTTTTGATAGTATAAATGTTTTTGTTAGAAGGAAAAGAAACCTTATGTGCTAAACATGAACTATGCTATAAAAGAATTAATCTGTTTTTGATACTATGGGTCTATAAGAATCTCCTATTTTATGAGCCTATGGTAAGGCATAAAATCTTGGAGTTACAAAACTACTTGGAACCAAGTTTTTTCCTCTTATGGAGTTATTTTTATACAGTGTTTAACTTTTTATGTAATTACTTCGTGACATTTGTTAAATGAATTATTCTTAACTTTTCATATACACCTTCATCTAGTTAACTTTTCATATACACCTTCATCTAGTTAACTTTTCATATACACCTTCATCTAGTTAAC
>NW_013682466.1:0-2691 GCF_000517525.1 Limulus polyphemus | reverse complement strand
GGGCAGTTGTTTGTCTTTGTTAAAAGACTTGTTTGACATCTAGAAACTTGGCTATTGTCGTGTGTTTACGGTTAAGTCTGACTAGATGGTCAGTTGTTTGTCTTTGTTAAAAGACTTGTTTGACATCTTCAAACTTGGCTATTGTCGTGTGTTTACGGTTAAATCTGACTAGATGGGCAGTTGTTTGTCTTTGTTAAAGACTTGTTTGACATCAAGAAACTTGGCTATTGTCGTGTGTTTACGGTTAAGTCTGACTAGATGGTCAGTTGTTTGTCTTTGTTAAAAGACTTGTTTGACATCTAGAAACTTGGGTATTGTCGTGTGTTTACGGTTAAGTTTGACTAGTTGGTCAGTTGTTTATCTTTATTAAAGTCTTGTTTGACATCTAGAAACTTGGCTATTGTCGTGTGTTTAAGGTTAAATCTGACTAGATGGTCAGTTGTTTATCTTTGTTAAAGACTTGTTTGACATCTAGAAACTTGGCTATTGTCGTGTGTTTACGATTAAGTCTGACTAGATGGTCAGTTGTTTGTCTTTGTTAAAAGACTTGTTTGACATCTAGGAACTTGGCTATTGTCGTGTGTTTACGGTTAAATCTGACTAGATAGTCAGTTCAAACAAGTCTTTACAAAGACAAGCAACTGACCATCTAGTCAAACTTAACCGTAAACACACGACAATAGTCAGATTTAACCGTAAACACACGACAATAGCCAAGTTTCTAGATGTAGATGGTCAGTTGTTTGTCTTTATTAAAGACTTGTTTGACATCTAGAAACTTGGCTACTGTCGTGTGTTTAAGGTTAAATCTGACTAGATGGTCAGTTGTTTGTCTTTGTTAAAGACTTGTTTGACATCTAGAAACTTGGCTATTGTCGTGTGTTTACGATTAAGTCTGACTAGAGGGTCAGTTGTTTGTCTTTGTTAAAACACTTGTTTGACATCTAGAAACATGGGTATTGTCGTGTGTTTACGGTTCAGTTTGACTAGATGGTCAGTTGTTTGTCTTTTTTAAAGACTTGTTTGACATCTAGGAACTTGGCTATTGTCGTGTGTTTACGGTTAAATCTGACTAGATGGTCAGTTGTTTGTCTTTGTTAAAGACTTGTTTGACATCTAGAAACTTGGCTATTGTCGTGTGTTTACGATTAAGTCTGACTAGATGGTCAGTTGTTTGTCTTTGTTAAAACACTTGTTTGACATCTAGAAACATGGGTATTGTGTGTTTACGGTTCAGTTTGACTAGATGGTCAGTTGTTTGTCTTTGTTAAAGACTTGTTTGACATCTAGGAACTTGGCTATTGTCGTGTGTTTACGGTTAAATCTGACTAGATGGTCAGTTGTTTGTCTTTGTTAAAGACTTGTTTGACATCTAGAAACTTGGCTATTGTCGTGTGTTTAAGGTTAAATCTGACTAGATGGTCAGTTGTTTGTCTTTGTTAAAACACTTCTTTGACATCTAGAAACTTGGCTATTGTCGTGTGTTTACGGTTAAGTTTGACTAGATGGTCAGTGTTTGTCTTTGTTACAGACTTGTTTGACATCTAGAAACTTGGCTATTGTCGAGTGTTTACGGTTAAGTCTGACTAGATGGGCAGTTGTTTGTCTTTGTTAAAGACTTGTTTGACATTTAGAAACTTGGCTATTGTCGTGTGTTTAAAGGTTAAATCTGACTAGATGGTCAGTTGTTTGTCTTTGTTAAAGACTTGATTGACATCTAGAAACTTGGCTATTGTCGTGTGTTTAAAATTAAATCTGACTAGATGGTCAATTGTTTATCTTTGTTAAAGACTTGTTTGACATCTAGGAACTTGGCTATTGTCATGTGTTTACGGTTAAATCTGACTAGATGGTCAATTGTTTATCTTTGTTAAAGACTTGTTTGACATCTAGGAACTTGGCTATTGTCGTGTGTTTACGGTTAAATCTGACTAGATGGTCAGTTGTTTGTCTTTGTTAAAGACTTGATTGACATCTAGAAACTTGGCTATTGTCGTGTGTTTAAGGTTAAATTGACTAGATGGTCAGTTGCTTGTCTTTGTTAAAGACTTGTTTGACATCTTGAAACTTGGGTATTGTCGTGTGTTTACGGTTAAGTTTGACTAGATGGTCAGTTGTTTGTCTTTGTTAAAGACTTGTTTGACATCTAGAAACTTGGCTATTGTCGTGTGTTTACGGTTAAATCTGACTAGATGGTCAGTTGTTTATCTTTGTTAAAAGACTCGTTTGACATCTAGAAACTTGGCTATTGTCGTGTGTTTACGGTTTAGTCTGACTAGATGGTCAGTTGTTTGTCTTTGTTAAAGCCTTGTTTGACATCTAGGAACTTGGCTATTGTCCTGTGTTTACGGTT
The DNA here is from genome assembly GCF_000517525.1 of Limulus polyphemus. NCBI lineage: Eukaryota > Metazoa > Arthropoda > Merostomata > Xiphosura > Limulidae > Limulus > Limulus polyphemus. The sequence goes on along the minus strand of NW_013682466.1, from coordinate 338 downwards.
AAGTTTGACTAGATGGTCAGTTGTTTGTCTTTGTTAAAGACTTGTTTGACATCTAGGAACTTGGGTATTGTCGTGTGTTTACGGTTAAATCTGACTAGATGGTCAGTTGTTTGTCTTTGTTAAAGACTTGTTTGACATCTAGAAACTTGGCTATTGTCGTGTGTTTACGGTTAAATCTGACTAGATGGTCAGTTGTTTGTCTTTGTTAAAAGACTTGTTTGACATCTAGAAACTTGGCTATTGTCGTGTGTTTACGGTTAAATCTGACTAGATGGTCAGTTGTTTGTCTTTGTTAAAAGACTTGTTTGACATCTAGAAACTTGGCTATTGTCGTGTGT